>NW_027458827.1:0-300000 GCF_050624435.1 Tenrec ecaudatus
CATGAGGTATTGAAGGGATCAGGTAGCAGACACCAAAGAACAAAATCAATGATTGTGTGATCACCTTCCCCACATAAACGCTGAAGACGAACGTGTGCATAAGTAAGTGTGGTGAAGAGTGATGATGGTGCCTGGTTATCGAGAGATATAGCTTCTCAGAACTTAAAAGCTTGAAAGTAAACAAGCGGCCATGTAGCCCAGAAGCAACAAAGCCCACATGGAAGCAGCACACCAACATGCGTGATCATGAAGGGCCACGGGGACCAGGTTTCAAGAACCAAAGGAGGGGGTGGGGAAATCATATCATCAGGGAGCGCATGATGGGGACCTAATGCCCATCTGTAGACAACTGGACATCCCTTGCAGAGGGATAGTGGGGAGAATATGAGCCACTCAGGGCTCAGTGTAGCAATAATGAAACTCACAACCTTCCTCTGGTTCTTAAACGCTTCCTCCCCCCAACTACCATGAACCCAATTCTACCTTGCACACCTGATTAGACCAGAGGATGTACAGCGGTACAGATAGGATCTGGAAACACCAGTAATCTAGGGCAGATGAACCCCTCAGGACCAAGGGTGAGAGTGGCAATACTGGGAGGGAAGTGGTGGTAGAAAGGGAGAACCAATCACAGGGATCTACATATTACCTCCTCTTTGGGGGGTGGGGATCAGAAAAGTGGGTGAAGGAAGACACCGTGTAGTATAAGATACGATAAAATAATAATTTATAAAATTTTAAGGGTTCATGAGGGAGAGGGGAACAGCGAGGGAGGGGGAGGGAAAAAGGAAAATGAGGAGCTGATTCCAAGAACCGAAGCGGAAGGCGAATTTTGAGAATGATGAGGGCAACGGATGTACAAGTGTGCTTTACACAATTGACATATGTATGGATTGTGATAAGAGTTGTATGAGCACCAATAAAATGATTTAAATATATGTATATTAATAAATAATATTATTAAAATTAAATAAACCTTTTACAATAGTCATCCGATTGATAAAATACTTAGGAAAAACCTGACAAAAGACACAAAAAATTGTACAAAGAAAACTACAGAATCCTATAATTAGAAAACAAAAAAAGCGCTACATAAATGGAAGAATATCCCATGTTCATGAATGTTGTTGCCATTGTTGTTAGGTGTTATTGAGTACATTCTGACTCGTAGCTACCCATGTACAACAGAATGAAATCCTGCCATGTCCTGTGCCATCCTCATAATTGTTGGTATGTTGGAGTCTATTATTCAACCACTCTGTCCATTCATCTTGTTGACGGTATTCATCTTTTTCATTGCTACACAATATTACCAAGCATGTTGTCTTTTGCCAGGGACTGGTCTCCTGATATGTCCAAAGTAGGTGAGACAAAGTCTCACAACATGGCCTCCAAGAAGCATTCTGCCTGTAACTCCAAGATAGATCTGTATGTTCTTCTGGTAGCTCACATTACTTTCCATATTCTTCACCATAATTCAAATGCAAAGATTTTCCTTTGCTCTTCCTTATTCAAAGGCAATCTTTCACATGCATAGGAGGCAGTTGAATATATCATGGCTTGGGTGAAGCACAATTTAGTCCTCAAAGTAGCATCCTTGCTTTCCAAGACTTTAAAGAATCTGTGCAGAAGATTTACCTAGTTCAATGTATTTTTTTATATATTCACTTGCTTTCATCAGCTTTGGAATCAAGAAAGATGAAATCCTTGACAATTTCAATCTTTTCCCCCTTTGTCTTGATATTTCCTACTAGTCTAGTTGTGAGGATTTTTGTTTTCTTTAAATTTAGCAGTAATCCATAGAATAAGCTTCCATCTTTGACCTTCATTAATTAGCAAGTGCTTCCAGTCCTCTTTACTTAACAATCAAGGTTGGGTCATTTGTGTATTGCAGGTTGCTAATAAGTCCTCCTCCAATCCTGATGCCCCATTCTTCTTCATATAATGCATCTTCTTTGATTATTTGCTCAGCATTCAGATTGAATAAAGATGATGAGTGGGTGCAACCCTGACACACACCTTTCCTGATTTTAAACCTTGCAGTTTTCCCTTGATCTGTTTGCACAATATACAGGTTTACTGTGATCACAATTAGGTGTTCAGGGATTCTCCTTCTCAAAGTTGTCCATAATTTGTTATGATCTACAGAGTTAAATTCATTAGTGTAGTCAATAAGACACAAGTAAATATATTTCTGGTATTCTCTACTTTCAGTCAAGGTCCTCTGACATCAGCAATATACATCATTCTACATCCTCTTTTAAATCTTGCAACTTCCTATCCATGTACTACTGCCACCATTGTTGGATGATCTTCTGCCAAGCTTTACTTGTCTGTGGTATTAATGATGTTGTTTTTATAATTTTAGCATTATGTTGGTTCACCTACCTTTGGAATAGATACGAATATGAATCTCTTCTAATCAGTTGGTCAAGTAGTTGTATTCCAAAATTCCTAGCACAGACAAGGGAGGGCTTCCAGTACTTCATCAGCCAGTGGAACATTCCAATTGATATTCTATAAATTCCTGGAATTGTTTAGGGCTAATGCTTTTAGTGCACCTTGAACTTTTATTCATTACCTTGGTTCTTGCTTATATACTACCTCTGGAAATGGTTGAATTTTACTAGTTCTGTTTGGCACAGTGACTCTAGTATTTTACTTTATTTTCCTAATAGGCCCCTTGAAATTTTCTGTTCAATCCTTTGACATTCCTTCCATTTATCTTAGCTACTCCATGATTAAGAGCAAGTTACATATATTGATGTGAACAAAGGGGTTTGCAGTGGAGACCCAAAACCCAAATGTAGCCAATGGATTATCCCCCCCCCCCACCCAACAAAAGTGTTATAAGGACAGGATGATTCAGCCAAGGTGCAGTATAACACATACAGAACACACATCATTCCTCTAGCTCCTGAATGCTCCCCACCCCCACCCCCCAATACCATGACCCAGTTCTACCTTAAAAATCTTGCTAGACTGGAGAACACAGATAAGAACTCTCGACAAATAGAATTCAGGAATGATAACCCCCTCGGGACCAGTAGTGGGAGTAGCAATATCATGAGGATAGGGGGGATGGCTAGGAAAGGGAAATGGAGAGAAAGGGTGGAAACCATCAGAAGGTTGGATATACAACCCCCTAAACCCGAAGGGGGACAAATAACAGACAGGAGACAAAGGACAGTGTAACATGCTAAATAATAATGATATAATTGATGAAGGATTCACAAAGGTCAAAGATGAGGGAGTGGGCGGAGAGAGGAGCTGATACTAAGGGCTGAAGTATAAAATGTTTTAGAAATGATGATGGCAACAGATGGACAAATATGTTTGATACAATTGATGTTTGGAATTTTTAAAATCATTTCATTAGGAGCTCATACAACTCTTATCACAATCCATATATATATATATATATCAATTGTGTAAAGCACATTTGTACAATCATTGCCCTTGTCATTCTCAAAACATTTGCTCTCCATTTAAGCCTCTGGCATCAGCTCCTCATTTCCCCCCTCTCTCCCCACTCCCTTTCCCTCATGAACCCTTGATAATTTATGTTATTATTTTGTTATTTCTTGCACTTTCTGATGTCTCCTTTTACCCACTTTTCTGTTGTCCATTCAACAGGGAGGAGGTCACATGTAGACCCTTGTAATCAGTTACCCCTTTCCAACCCACTCTTCTTCCACTCTCCCAGTACCACCACTCTCACCACAGGTCCTGAAGGTATTATCTGTCCTGGATTCCCTGTGTTTCTAGTTCCAATCGGTACCAGTGTGCATCCGCTGGTCTAGCCAGATTTGTAAGGTAGAATTGGGATCATGACAGTGGGTGGGGAGGAAGTATTTAGGAACTAGAGGAAAGTTGTATGTTTCATCATTGCTAAATCACACCTTGACTGGCTCATCTCCTATCTGAGACCCTTTTGTAGGGGATGTCCAGTGACCTACAAATGGGCTTTGGGCCTCCACTCCGCACCGCCCATCCCTCATTCACTATGGTAAGATTTTTTTGTTCTGATGATGCCCGATACCTGATCCCTTTGACACTTCGTGATTTTACAGGCTGGTGTGCTTCTTCCATGTGGGCTTTGTTGCTTCTGAGCTAGATGGCCACTTGTTTACCTTCAAGCCTGTAAGACCCCAGACAATATATTTTTTGATAGCCGGGAACCAACAGCTTCCTTTGCCACATTTGCTTATGCACCCATTTGTCTTCAGCGAACATATCAGGGAGGTGAGCACACAATGATAGGATTTTTTGTTCTTTGATGCCTGATAACTGATCCCTTTGGCACCTCATGATCACGTAGGCTGGTGTTCTTCTTCCATATTGGCTTTGTTGCTTCTGAACTAGATGGGCACTTGTTTACCTTCACACCTTTAAGACCCAAGATGCTATCTCTTTTGATAGCCTGTCCAGGAAGATAAGGGAAAGAATCTACCTAGCCCTTTTGACCCAATCCATTCCAATCAAGGAGATGGCAGTCCTACACATAATAAAGAGACCCTGCTGTGAAGAAAAAGGTGCTAGGCACTCACCAACTATCAGCCTCCACCCGCCAACCCCCTGTCACCCTTGTCCTCCGCTCCCAGTTAAGCTGATGAAACGCCAAGCACAGACAATACTAGCAAATACTGGCAGACATATAACCCCTGAAAGTATGTTTCTATTAATGGTTGCAGTCATATCTGTCACCAGTGGTGTAGGTGCTAACCATGCTTATTGGATTTATGTTCCCCATTCTCTCCTGTAGAGTCGACCCAAACAAGCCCTATCATATGTGTAAATAATTCTGTATGGATTCCAGGGACTTGGGGAAATGGGATAGCCAAGTACCCTGAGGAAGAAAGTAGGGGGGTTTAATTTTACCTTTGGCTTTGAGGTGTTTCCTTTGTGATGGGTGCCAGCTCGAGCTGTTTAGCCATTAAATCAAAAGGTTGGAATAACTGGCTAATATTTAACAACACTGATCATGGTTCTACATGGTAGTGGGAGAAGCATTTACAGAATATGATAAGAGACATAGAAACCTATAAGATCATAAGCTACTGGCATTTCTAATCCAATAGACTCAAATGACTCAAGTTCGCGGGTCCACATGGAAAAGTATTAAGAAATGATACTGCTACTATCATTGACTGGGGTCCAATGGAAAATTTCTAACCAATTGCTCTGAATCATCCAAATTTACGTCATGTGACTATGTCAGTACTTGCAAATGGCACAAAACCTCGGATGGTATTGCTACCACTGGGCCACAACTGGTGGCATGGAATGAGGGAGGTCTTGCACCTCTTCTACCCTGATTATAGAAACCTGAAACAGGACATGAACAGTGGGACCTATGGAGAATACTTCTTTCCACTAAACCCTTCACAGGATATACAGGAAGCTTTACAGGTACCAGTCAACCTGATTCCACGTATACTTATTTAAAAAACCAGACACAGAATATACTTTCCAATGTAAAGCTGCTCTATGTATTTGCTGTTGGCAACATCTTGATAAATGAAATTGCTTCGAGTGCCACCTGTTCTGACTGTAGACTGTATACTTGCATTAACCATGCTCTGTTTAAAGACAGTGTGCTCATCTTAAAGGGTGTGGGTCTCAATGCAGATGAACTGCCAATGTCAAGGCAGTCCGGACATTTCCTTCATGTTGCAGTTCATGTTGGAGATGTTAAAAATACCTCATCAATTGTTGGGAATGATTATTGCAACCGTTATTGAAATTATAACTATTGGCACCACTGCTGCAGTAGTATTAGGAGTGTTGACTTGATCAAAATGAACATTGTGTACAAAAGTGGCAGACGGATTCACACCAACTCTGGACCACTCAGGCAAAGGTAGATGATAGACTGGAAGGAAAAATGGCTAAGCTGCAACAAATTCTGTAGTGGCTAGATCAAATCATGGATTTGCAGCATCATTGATACTGAAATGTGATTGGAATATTACTGATTTTTGTGTTACTCTTTATCCATATAATGTAACCTTACATGATTTGGCTTAATTAGAAATCATTTGCAGGGGTTTAAGGAAACTTTTATTTCGATGCTAATCAGCTAAAAAAGGAAATTTCCTATACATTTAAGAATGGGATAAGGTCATCCCCTAACTCTGAAATAAACAACTGGTAGATGGCTTAGAGAGGCTTGACCCACGTGCCTGGGTTCATAGCATTTTGCATAGCTTAGGTTCTAGCCTTACTGTCTTGTTTAAAGTCATAATTGTTGTCCTTGCGATGACATGCTGTTTCTATAGAAATCTAGGAAGTATGAAAAAAACATTATGTAGCCTTGGTGGCTCTTTTGAATTTTATATAAAATAAAAGTTGGAAAGGTGGGAAACTGAGGATGGAGAAGTTATTCTCATAACTAAAAAGCCAGGAAGACCAGGGTTCTGGGTGGAAGGCGGCCTTCATATTTATGAATTGGAGATGAGTCCTAGTAACAGTCTCATAATTAAAAATCATCCCCACAATATCCTCCCCTAATAGTGCTACCCTAAAGTTAGCTCTTACATGATTGCTATCTGCTGGCAGCTTTATTTATAGGAGCAGACATGTTGCTAGTGTTCTCCCAGGTCAGGAAACAGATACTCTCTGCTCACAAGTTAGGTTACTCCCCCTCTGAGTTCAGAGATCTCTATGGTTAAGCTCCTGTGTTATGTATGTAGTTACCTGTAGTTAGGGTGGCTTGCATGCCCAAGACTATATAAATTGGTATAAGAATGCATTTACACTCTCTCTCCTACTCAGACCTGCCTGGTTCCTGATACCATGGAGGAGGTGAGCATCCTAAAACTTTTGTCTGCCTCTTAATCTCTTCCTGTCATTCACACAACTGTTTCTTAGACCCCATCTAGATCCCACTGGCAAATAAAAAAAAAAAGGTAGGCTTTTGGAAACCACCAGCTGTCCTCAAAAAAGAAAGATGAAGGTTTCTAGTCCTTTGAAGAGTTTCAGTCTCAGAAAACCATAGGGAAAGTTCTTTGTCCTACAGTGTCTCTATAAGTTAGCATCCACTTGGTGTCAGTGAGTGAGAAACGAGTGAACTTACTGGCATTAGATATTGTGCGGCTGAGTTGCTACAGGCAAAATATTGAATAATGCAGGAAGCATCAAAAGAAGATAGAAAGAATATGAGTGCCTATACCACAAAGAGCCAGTTGATATTCAACAATTTCAAAAGGTAGCGCCTCATCAAGAACTAAAGGTACTGAAGGAAGAAGTTCAAGTTATACTAAAAGATTTAGCCAACAAAAAATGATACAAGAATTGATGGAAATATGTAAATGCTTCAGCAAGCTGATGAAGCCCTGGAAACACTCACTTGTCTATGCCACAAAATTTGGAAGACAACTCCCTGGTCAGCCAACAGGTAACAATTCATATTTGTACTTATTCCAAAGAAAGGTGACATAACAGAATGCTCAAATTATAGAATAATATCATTGATATCTCATGCAAGTAAAATTTTGTGGATGATCACCCAACAATAGTTGCAGCAGTGCATTGACAGAGAGCAATCAGATAATCAAGGCTATTCAGGAGAGGATGTAGTACAAGGAATATCATGCTGGCAACAGATAGATCTTGGCTGAAAAAAGAAAATATCAGAAAGATGTTTATTTGTGTTTTATTGACTATGCAATGGTATTTGGCTGTATGAATGATTTTAAAAAAAAACTATGGATAGCCTTGATAAAAATAGGAATTCTAGAGCACCTGATTGTGCTCCTTTGGAACCTGTACATAGATCTGGAGGCAGTTGTATGAACACAACAAGGACATACTAGCTGGTTTATAATCAGGAAATTGTCCCTAAAATTTGTATCCTTTCACCATACTTATTCAATCTGTATACTGAGAAGCTGGGCCATATGAAAACAAAATAGTAACAGGTTTGAGGAAAGCTTTTTTAACAGCTTTCCATGCGTAGATGACACAGCCTTGTTAGCTGAAAGTGAGGAGGATTTGAAGTACTTGTTGATAAAAGACCAAGGATTGTAGCTGTCAATATGTACTTTAAATTAATGTTTAAAAATGAACAAAAATGCTCTCAAATGACCCAATAGGTTACAAATATCATGATAAACTGTGAAAAGATTGATGTTGTCAAGGATTTTTTTCTTGCTTGGCTCTACAACTAATGCTTATGGAAACAGCAGTTCAGAGATTAAGGGATGCATTTTATTGAATAAATCTGCTGCACAAAACCTTTTTAAAGTGATAAAAAGCAAAGATTTTCTTAGAAAACTAAGGTGTGCCTGACCCAATCCATGGTATTTTCAATTGTCTCATATGCATGTGAAAGTTGGAGATTGAATGAGGAAGACCTGTGAAAAATCAGTGCATTTTCATTATGGTGCTAGTGAAGTAGATTGAAAGAACAAAGAAATATGCCTTGGGAGAAGTGTAGCCAGGGTGTTCCTTAGAAGGAGGACTGGTGAGCCTTCAACTCCTGTGCTTTGCACATGTTATCATGAGAGTCCAGTCAAGAAGACAACCCTCAACAAGATGGATTGACACAGTAGCTTTAACCATGGCTTCAAGCGTAAGGATAATTGTGAGGTTTGTGCAGGCAGGGCAGTGTTTTATTCTGTTGCACATAGGGTAACTAGAAGTGAGCAACTTGATAGCATCTAACAACAACATTGAGGGCCTTCTAATGTAATCCCTTTCTGAGCGGTCAGCACTGATAACCAGGCACCATGTAGTTATTCTAATCTTAAGGTGGTAGAGACTGAAATTCGTGTGATTCTTTATGGCTTTGAACTCATTGTTTCCATACACATTTGGTTTTCTCCATTGGTCTTTGCTCTGGAAGGGAAGAGACCAATAGTTTTACCTTAGATCCATCTCTATTCCTCAAAATAGGACGTATTGCATTGTCTTTTGAATTATGTTAGGCCAATTGACCTGATGTCTCCTGTGGTTGGGTTCCCAAGTTTCTACACCCAGTGAATTATTTCTTCAGGTGTTGGTTTTTAATGAAGATGTTTGCAAATATTTGTCCCTTGTTTGAGCTATTACAAATACAAATTTTGACAGCACATATGTTTAAGAAACACACATATGGTCATCATATGTATTTTTTCACCTTTGCACCTATTCGGACCTTTTTTTCTTGCTTGTTTCCCTAAATATTTAATTGTAGACTTAATTTCTGATGATGTAGAATTGTGTACTTAATCATATTTACTTTATTGTCTGTAACTCTTGCACATCTCATAAAGTCTTCCTTTTTCTTTAGTGATTGTGTTAGTCGCCCTCTTATTTTATGTTGCCTTTCCCTTCACCCAAATTAATGCATGTCTATTGTCTTGGTGATTTTTTTCTTCTTTTCCCCCATAATAACTTTTTTCCTGCATTTAATCCTTTCCTTGACTTTTTATAATAATGAACTCATTCAGTGTTTATACTCCAATGATGGGCACATTTCACTCCATGTAATAACTTCTAGGTTAATCTACATTATGAGGTGTTTTTTCTTGTTATTTTTAAATGTTGCTTAATATTCAGTTATGTGCATGTTCCATAATTTGTGCACCTATTCATCCAGGATGTTCTCATAGGTTAAAGATGAAATGTTATCTATTCTCTATTGTAAATGTCCCAGTTATTCTTCCTTTAGAATATGTAATTGGTAGTGGAATCTCAGGATCAAATAGTATGCTAGTTTCAATGTTTAAAGAAAATACCATACCATTTTCAACAGTGGTTGTACCACTTTACAGTACTACCAGCAGTGCTTGAGAATCTAATTCTCTACACCCTTAAGAGTATTTATTGTTTGAGTAGTCTGTGCTGTTAATAGGGAGTAAAAGTATACCTCATTAGTGTTTAGATTTGCACTGTATAATGACTAATGATCATGAGCATTTCTTCATGTGTTTGTTGGCCACCAATATTGCTGGCTCCTAGCCCCTCAGCCACGTAATAGCCAAGTGTCTCTCTAGTCCTCAGTCTCTTAGCCATGTGGTCCCTTTGATTTTGCCTCTATTGTCAAACAAGCCAGCTTGCCTGTAGCTATCTCAATGTTCCAGTCTTGGGCCACAGAGCAGAAGGTACCTACTGCTTCTCTGAGTGGTCATGCCACAGTGCCTGGTGTCACTAGTTTTGGTAGTCTCTGTCATTTTAGATAGAATACTTGGATGTGCTCTTTAAAAGTGGTCCTGGGTTTTCTCTGCTATTGCTTCAAGTGGTTCCTGCATATACCCAGGAGGCATAGTAACAATCCTCTCTATTAGTGTTATTATGCAAACATATGCCCTGTTTTCAGAATCTCTCCTAATCATTTTGTAGGAGTTACAGATACTTGGATAGAAAAGTCATATTAAGAAATTTCACTTCATCATGTATTCCTCTGTGTGCCTGTCATTGTATAAATAGCAGGCTGTTTTGACTGAAGAGTCCTGGTGGCATAGTGGGTTACAATTGTGCTGCTAACTGCATAGTGGGCAGTTCAAAACTACAACCCCTCCATGGGAGAAAAATGAGGCTTTTTACTCCAGTAGAGAGCTACAGTCATGAGAGCTCAGAGGGGCAGTTCCATTGTTTTCAGTGGGGTTGCTATGAAAAAGAAAGGACTTGATAGTAGTGAGTTAGCTGTATAATACATTTAGAAATGAAAAAGTTTGAGACCCACTTTGTTCATCAGTCATATTTATCTGAGGTGTCTTCTTTTCCATATAAATTCATGATTGTCCCCCTACCCCCATATCTTAAGAATGTTAATAGTTTCTGAATCAGGATTGCATTATATTTATAGATTGCTTTTCATAGTAAATTCTTCATATTCATGAGCATAACATACTATTTACTTACGTGTATCTCATTCTGTTTCTTATGATAGTGTTAGAGTTATTCCTAAATATTTTAGCTATGGTAAATGATGCTGTTTTTAAAATTTCCTTTTCAGTGTTCTTGCATTGGTATAACGAAATCAGGCTAATTTTAGAATGTCTGTCTCATACCTTGCCTCTTTGCTGAATATTTAAATTAAATTCAGTAGTTTTCTTGCGGAAACTCTATTTTTCTGGTATAATAATGTGTAGTATTTCATTCTTATTCTTTTTATTTTGGTTGTTTCTTTTGTGAGGTGGCTCATTTAATTTTTTATATGTATTCCTTATATGTTCTTTTTCCTTTGTTAAATTGATTAGTATTTGTCAATTTTGTTAATCATTTTGAAGAACTAACTCTTAGACTTGTTTTTGTTTTTTAATTTACTGTTTCATGTATTAGTTCTCTGATCATTGTTTCCTTTCTTCTCAGATTGTAGGGCTTTGTAAATTTTTACTGTTTTTTTACACTTTATTCTTTCATCTTTTTAGATGTGTGTGTTTATTGCTGTAATTTTTCCTGTGAATGATACTTCTATTGTGTCCAAAAGGTTTTTGTGTATTGTGTATCTGTTTTTATTTACTTTTAGAAAAATGTTTAGTTTAAATTTTATTAATTTACTCAATATTTACTTTTAGAAATATTTTTAGTTCACATTTTAGTAATTTACTCCATACTTTTCTCAGCATGATTGTTCAATGTGTTGGATTTTTTCCACTGATTCTCTTAGTATTGAATTCTAATTTATAACATTGGGAACTGAGATGATGCTTAGAATTATTTCAATGTTTTAAAATTTAGTGAGATTTATTTTGTGGCCTAAAAATGGTCAATACTGGATAATTATTCATGTATATGCAAAAGAATGTTTATTTTGTTCTTTAGACTGTAGGGTCCATTATATGTTTATGAGGTTGGTTACTTGTGTTATTGAAATTGTGTTTTGGGGTGTTAGTTGATTTCATTGTTAAGATTCTCTGTGTCTTTGTTAAGTTTCTTTCCAATTGTTTTGTCCTTCATTGAAAGTTGTGTGTAAGCACTTTACAGAAAGCTGTGGATCATAGCGGTAACCCCAAATCCATTTGCAGAGATCTTGTATGGATAAGTACCCAATGATTCCTTAATGCACATAAACTAGGAACATTAACAAATCAGACAAAGAGCATTCTTGAAGTAGATTTTAGAATATGTACTTGGGCTGGAATGTAATACCTTGTAATTTAATGTCCCTTTGGACCTAATGTGAATTTATTCTAAAATTGTAATATTCTTTGCATTCTCTTAGATTGTGGTTTTAATCTGTTTCATGTGGTCATTGTTGATGGGTCCTTATTTGTGTTTTGCCCTTCTTTTGTATGTTTATCTGTATAAGGAAACCTGGATAGGTGTAATTACCAAGACAGTAGTTGGATTGATCATTGCCTGAGGACACTGAAGAGGAGGATGGAAAAATGAGTAGTCAACATCAATGTGTGCAAAAGGAAGAAAAGGTCCCAGAGTTGATAATGGTGATGATCACACAGCCCTTTTGATATAAATAAACTATTAAATTGTATCATGTCAATTATAGCTCAATATTTTAAGTGTGTAAACATGTCATTTATTTATTTTTTCAATTTTATTTAATGATTGTTTTATGCATTTTGTGGCTTTTTCATTACCTATTTTTGTACCATTTATTTTTCTGTGCTGAGTTTGTTTTGTTGTTGTTGTTATTAACCAGGTTTTATTTGTTGTTTTCAGTTTTGTGTTAATTAAGCCCGGACAAGTTGTCATGAGAAACTAGTCCTTGGAGAAAGACATTACTTTGGTAGAGAGGCAGTGAAAGAAGGGAAGGCCCTCAATGAGATGAATTGACACAGGACGACAACAATAGACTCTAGAATCAAAACAGTTGTGATGAAAAGGAAGGCCCAGGCAGTGTTTCTTTCTGCTATGCATAGCATCAGCATGGGTTGGAATTGACTTGTTGGAACCTAACAAAATCCACAAGTCCTTACATGTTTCTTATTTTGGTTATATTTTTAAGTTACACTGTAATGTATTTCTATCTTCCTAAGCTTAAACACTCTTTTCTATATCAATGTTTACCTGTTACCTGACTTCCTGTGCATAATTATAGCATTTTCTTTCACTTTTTGTTTTGTAGTTGTTGTTTATAAATTGTCATTTCTGGTTTTCTATCTTCAGTCTTATAAGCTTAACTATATTTGTGAATTATGTCTCTGGTCTAAGGCTTTACAGTTCTCTGTTCTTCAGGAGGAGTTAGAACCATTTTATACAGTTTATACCCCTTATACAGCTGATTTACTGCTGAGTGCTATTGGTACACTGAACTCAAGGAGCAATGGATTTTGGAATTGACTGGTCCCTGAGGTAGCACAGCCAGCATCAGGATCTTAGAAAATCTGCTGGTCCATAGACCAGCAAAGACTTTACTGCCTCTGTAGTAAGAGGGAAGCTTTTAGATGGGAGTTTTGTGGATTTCTCACTTAAGTTGGGCTGAGAATGGAGTTATGTGCAAGCACTCCGGGGATGCCGGTGTTTTCATCACATTTTATAAGAACCAACTGGCTTTTCTGCCTTGTGTCCAACTCCTCACCTACCTTGCCAGGTACCAAAGGGTATTCTTGTGAGGTGCAGACCACTAGTGATTTATTTGATGTCATCTCCCTAGTGCTCTTGATATTTAATAAGGTTCCACCAGATAATCTTGCCTTCCTTTCACATATATCACAGTTTCTTCACTTTTCAATATTCTATGCTCAATAAATTTGGATGGATTATTTGACTTAATGTCCTCTTGGACACCGCCTGTGTTTGCTCCAACAAATGAAACTCAAGCTGACAGCAGTAGAAATTATGCTGACCAGTAAGAAATGAGGTATGCAAAGCAGTGCTGAAAGCAGTGACCCTGAGAATGCATAGGTCTATATTGCTACACCAAATAATGTAAATGGTGAGCCCCATATTCTGGTGATTTGCAAAGATCAAATATGCCAAGTCAACTCAAAGAACATTACTTAGCAAGCAAACTTCATTTCAATTTTCTTCACTTTATGACACTTCACAGTTAATACACTTTTTACAGATTGAAGGTTTATGTCAACTTTTTGTTAAGCAGGTGCACCTATTCCATTTTCCAGATATGCATTTCTTGTCTTTGTGTCATATTTTGGTACTCCTCACAAAATTGTAAACATTTTTACAGTACTATTTTCCTCTTAATAGACTATAATATTGTGTACACATAACTTTTCTAGACAATGGGAAAAATTTTAAAGTGTGACTCACTCTTTTGATTTGGAAATGAATCTACAATATCTCTGAGATATGCTCCGTTAGGCAGGTTTCTCTAGAGAAACAAAACCAGGACACTAGTGATTTTACATATATTTATATAGATTGATAGATAACATGAGAAATAAGCAGTAAACTAATCTATAGAGCAGAATAAGCAGCTCAGTGCAACTCACTCCCATGCAGGAGCTGTGAGACATTGGCATTCCTTCAAGTCTTGAGGACTGCCAGGTAGTCTTCTGTGGAGCAATTCAGGCTATCTGGCCACAGGCATCAAACAACAAGGCAGGTCACCAACCATCAGCCAGATGACAGGATCCTACAGTCCCCAGCTCAAGTGATGTATACTCCAGTAGCGTGGCAAAGCAGGTCTTGAAGGAACCTCAAACTATAGCGACACAGTGCAGGATTAGGTGTCCTACGGATAGTGTACCTTGCGAATTGAAGCAGAGAAAAAGCTAAGGCTGATGCACACTGGTCTCGTCATCAAAGAGCAAGAGACAAGAAAGGTGAGGCTTGTGAAGCCATTTATCTGCCCCCGCTTCAATTAATCTCACGTGTGTTCATTGGCCAGGTTGGCGCAATAAACCTGCCTATTGCCTCTGGACACTTATTGGAAGTCTAATGTGATGTCTCTTATTCACACACCCAAGTTCACAATTATGGTCAGAACTGCCATTTTTTTAGTTGGGCATGATGGATCAAATCCTATCCTCAGAGTCAAAATAAATTATCCATAAAATTATTTGTGTGCTTTTCTGTGTGATGTTTTAGTTGTAGAAAAGAGTGAAAACATTGTTGGCTTGGTGAGGTTTCCAGATCTCCAAAACTGGCTTCCCTCGTCTTTGTGTGTGGCACAGTGGTCTTCCCTAGAGTGGAGACATTATTCTTGTTTCTAGCAATATTATGAAGCTTCATGGTGATTTACATTTTCCTCATAGAATGAGTTGCCTTCTGTGTGTGTGTGTGTGTGTGTGTGTGTGTGTGTGTGTGTGTGTGTGTGGGGGGAACTGATTACAAAGGACTTTTAAATTCACACTCATTTGTCTCAAAGTTATATGCATAAATGGTTGAGAACATTCTTCTTTCAGCCTTGAAAGGAGTAAGAAATAAATATGACCTTTGATTTCTGTTACATATCATGAACTTCAAAAAGTTTATTGAAAAAATTTAGTTATCATTTAATTTCATTTTTTCAGGAATATTTTGAAGCCCCTTGTATATATACTACATTTTTTTTCAGAATCCCTAAAGACATATTGGCATAGCAGGGTGGTAAAAATGGGTAACACAACTGAGAACTGAATGGGTGGTGACTTTGAGTCCAACTGAGAGATAGGATTTAACTAGTCATGAGGCAGAGTGAAAGAAAGAGGTCCAGTGTAGGGAAGCATTGGGAGACACAGAGTACCTCTAAGGGTTATCTCAACAGCCTAGGACAATCCAATCTTATGCCTGCAGGCAAAAACCTAGACTGGTTCTAATTCTGAGGTCATCAAACCCAAGACACTTTTTTTTAAATTTAAAATTTATTTATTTTTAATTAATATATATCCTAACATTCCATAGTTCAATCATGTTCTGCAGAATATTGTCCTGTACAATTGCTACCCCAATCAATTTCAAAAAAATTCTTTTTCTACATGGACTCCTTTACATGTCTCCCCTTCATCACCAGGACTCTTTTTACTGACTTTTGATTATGTGCTTCCTTGTCCATCCCAGGCAAGACCTTGCAAACAGAAGAGCATGATCAAATTTTGTTAGAAGCAAGAAATAGGGCCAGTGCTGGTATCGGTTCGTTCATAACCAGAGATGGACAATTCAAGTATCCAACACCTGATAAAAAAACCCCTAGAGGCAGTTCATTCTGTGGCAACTCAAGTCCCCACCTGCTTAGTCAGGTGCCTTTCTTTCCTTTCCAAATAAATTCTGTTTTCTGCTTGCCTTTTTTTATGATTCTTGAGCACATTCTTTGGGTTTTGAGACCAAGAGATCCTGGACACAACAAAGCAGTTGCAACACATATTCAGACACCTCAAAAGAAATAACTGGTAAGCTATTCAAAAGAAAAACTATCAGCTATTGATAGCCCCATGGATCACAAGTTTTATGACAGACGTGAGTGGATGCAAGTTGGAGATGACCCAACAGCAATTAGAGTTGGCTGGGGTGTATTTAAACTAGATGCAATTCAGTGTGATATTTGGCTATGAGAGGTAAGCACTGAAGATTAAACAATGGTAGATATGAACTATGGTAGAGATGTTTGTCATATTGAGATAAAAATTTTCTAAAGAAGAGATTCCTACTGAGCAGAAGCATTACATTGTGCTGATCTTGGTTCTTCAGGTTACAGGTGAATCATTGTCAAAACCGACATCTTCCCATGCCTTCATTTTTAGAAAAACTCATTATATTTCATTCTTAGATACAGGTTTGCCTATGCTGCAAATGCTATCCATAGAAGATAGATGCATCAAAGAAGACCTAGTAAGAGGTGAGAATGTCAAGAAAGTGCTACCATTTTATTCTTGCCTCCTCTGTGAGAATCAATTTTTTTTAAATGACAATTTTCATTGTCATAAATGTGGAATCTGATATTGAAGATCATGAATGCTAAGACATTGCAATCAAGGAAAGAAAATAGGGTAAGATTCTAAGCAAATGATATTCAGGGGAAACTGGAAATGAAGTTTAGAAATGACTTGCAGTTTTTGCAGTCCACCTTTTAAGACTTTTGGCATGTTGTCAGGAAAGATCAATAGGAAGGTAGTATGCTTGGTGAGCATGGGGATATCCTTTGTGAGATGGAGTAGCCCAATGACTGCAATAATCAATTTGCTGGAGATAATGAAGATGTTTCAGAACTGGGCAATTTTTCTCCCCTATTAGACTTATGATCATCAAGAATTCCTACTGAGGTAGTTAATCGTGCCAACCTGGCCAATAAACACATGTGTAATTAATTGAAGGGTGGAAAGATAAATGGTTCAGCGAGCCTCGCCTTTCTTGTCTCTTCCTCTTTGATCATCAGACCAGTGTGGGACTGCCTTGCTTATTCTTTGCCTGAATTTGCAAGCTGCACTACCTGTGGGACACCTAACCCGTGGACTGTGTTGCTGTAATGTGAGGTTCCTTCAAGACCTGCTTTGCCACACCACTGGAATTTATATCTCTTGAGCTGGAGACTGTTGGACCCTGTCATCTGGATGACTGTTGGTGACCTGTCTTTCTGTTTGCTGCCTGTGCCTGGATATCCTGAACTGCTTTACAGAGGACTACCTGGTGGCCCTGAATACTTGAAGGACTGCCAGCTTCTCACAACTGTCTCATAGGAAGGAGTTGCACTGAGCCATTTGTACTGCTTTATAGTTTAATTAACTGTCAGTTTCTTATGTCTATCTGTATAAATATATATAAAATTATTAGCATTCTGGTTTTGTTTCTCTAGAGAACCCTGTCTAACACCTTCTAAGACAGCTAAAAAACAGCAATCCTCTTTTGGCCATTTTTCCTCTTCTTAGCACTTCAGGGAAGACAGCTAGGTATTTTTATAACAAGTAGAGTTAAGCACTGTGTTGGTATGTACACTAGTAAATCTGAGTTGCATCATTCAAATACCTCAGCTTAGGCAACATGTCTACAGCACTTTCATGGGTATGAAATCACGACAAAAATGTGTTCAAAAGAATTGTCGTGTTTATTCCTTTTAAATAAGGTCCGACATTATCTCCAGGTAGAATGACTTTCTCTCATCGTTGTTATTGGCAGATATTTAGTATTCATAGTGATCACATTTCCTTTCCTCTCTTGAAAGTAAACTGGGTCCTGTGACTAGAGCTTGCCAGCGAACCAGAACCTTTTCTGGGCTGAGGCAGTAAAATGCTTCAGCTTCACTTTCTGTTCGCTGTCCCTGCCTCAGCAAACTTCAAAATTATGTTTTCCAGATTATGTTCATTCATGCAGAAAGCAAGCTACCAGATCCACACCCAATTTTCTGAAAGTAATAGTAAAAACAAAAGCAAAAAAAGTTTGGTGAATGAATCCAGGGATGGTTTAGGAGTTGCTTTGTTTTCATCACAGCCTGGGATTCTTACTAGTTGTATTCCCTACAACACTCAGAGGTACTCCAGAAGAAAGGTTAGCTGCTAGCTTCCAAAAAGTCACAGTCACTGAAAACTCACATTGGGTCACCATTAGACAAAATTGACTCAATGGCAATTGTTTCTTTTTAATTAATGTTTTTATATTTACAGACATGAGGGAAGCCTTACATCAAGGCAGAAAATAGGTGAATGATACTTCTAACCTGGCCACATCACAGATACTGTCATTGTCCAAGGTTTCACAGTCACCAAGTCAATGCCAACTCATAGCAACCCCCTGTGGTCTGAGATTGTAACAGTTTACAGGAGTTGAAATTCTAACCTTTCTCCCGAGGAGCTGCTCTTGGTTTTGAACTGCCAACCATGATGACCAAACTGTAAGCACTACAGGAGTTGGAGTAACTCTTTTAAAACAGATTTTTTTATGATTTCATACATAGACGTCAGAAGATTTTACTTTCTTCAATTGGAATACTAAAAGAACGGATTCATCTCTGCTTGACCCAAGGATTGAGTGATTAAACACCGATGAGGCAAGGCAGCTCCAAACACAGATCACTCATGTACAGCTTGTAACTGGGACAGGAGACACTACGTGGAGATTACAGGGAATTGTTGTTATTACCTTAGGACCTAGTGCTACTGCTAGCAACTTGCTCCCAGCACAAAATAAAGTAGTAGCTGAACATCTCTAGAAAGAACAGGGTTCTTCCTACTCTGTGAAACAGCACCATATTTCTCTTGAATAAATGGATGATATAATCTGGAAGAGAATGAAAATAAAAGCTCCTATCCACAATTGTGTATAAGTTTAAAGCAGTTTCTAACAATACCAGCAATATTGTTTTTAGACATGTCTTATTGTGTGCTGTTGGATACATTCTGACACATAGTGACACCATATGACAGTGTACAACAACTGCCCTATAGAATTTTGTAGTCTAGTTTTTAAGGCCTTTACTACCATGATCACTAAGTCTTTTCTACCATAAAATTGCTCTCAAAAAATTAAAATTCACTGCCATTAAGATGATGTTGACTCATAGTGACCCTATAAGACAGGGTAGAATTGTCCTTGTGGATTTCTGAGACTGTAACAGTTTATGGGAGTAGAAAGCCCTTTCTTTTTCCCTAGGAGGGGCTGGTGGTTTTAAGCTCCAGACATTGTGGATTAGAACCCAACACTTAACCACTATGTCACCATGGTTCCTATAAAGCTGCTAGTGAATCCAACTAGTTGACCTTTTGGTTTGCAGCCCAGTGCTTAACAATTGCACTACCAGTACTTCCTTTTCAGATATAGAGATGCTTTTTTGGATATCAGTAAAAGCCCGAAACCATTAAGCCTCCAGTGAATTCCCTTTAGTAACTAGGGATGTGAACAAATAAACAAACAAAACAAACTCACTGCCATCAAGTAGATTCTGACTCATCTCAAAACTATAGGACAGAGTAGAACTGCCCCTGCAGGTTTCTGAGACTAAAAATCTTTACAAAAGTAGAAAAACTCTTTCTACCACGGAGGGGTTGGTGGATTCAAACTGCTGACCTTGTGGTTAGCAGCCCAATGTTGTAGGTTAAATAATAGCCACTGTGGTGTTTTGAAAATTTAGAAGAGTCTTTATTAAGGCATGCCGACTGCAGGGAATCTGAACTATTTTCACATGCTGCAGTCCCAAGTGACATTACTAGGAAAGCTTATAAAGGCAAAACCCACAAAAAACATTTCACTCATTCATCAAGGACATTTGAGTTAAGCAAGCAAGCATGACAAAAGCAAGAAGACAAAAATTAATGGATTAATTACAACATCGAAAGAGAGCAATATTAAACAATAGCCAGATTAATTATAATATCCTGGTTCAGGGTATGCAGGGTACATTCTGGGAGTGACCAGCTGTGAGGCTTTCCAAGAAGGAGGGGCCAAGTAGAAAAGTATACCTGCATTTGGTGGGTCTGCCCAGTTGGGGGTGATGCTGCTGGGCATGACTATGTCCACCTTGGAGGCATTCATATTCACAGGGAGATTGAGCTCACATGGGAAAAAGTAAGGGAGGAAAATAAAATTAAAAACAAAACCAAAATACTATTTGTGTGGAAATTCCTTATCCTTTGGTAGTGTTGGTGTGTGTACATATCTGCTGTAAAAAGTCAAACACTTCACGTTAATTATATAGACTGTCACCACCAATGGGAAAATATACTGGGCATTACATTCCTAATCTTGCACTTTGATTAAGTTTTTATCCAGCCTACAGTGACCCAGATTGCATGTTATACACTTGTGGCACATTAGATCCTGTCCTTACAAAGTACACAACATCCTTCATAGGTCACACTAGAAGGATCTGATTTGGAAACCCACTAATTGAACCAGACTTTACCTTAAGCTTACTAATAGCAGATTAAAGGAACTGAAATATTCCCTTGGATTGAAGGCTGAAATGCTCTATTGTGAGAAGAAGCTGATTACTACTATACCAAGGTTATGGTATAGGAAATCATTGAACTTGGTTCAAATTTCTTATTTTGATGGTGCCCAGTAAATGGCAACCCAAGAATATTATATAGTTCACTATTTTCACACTCTCTTTGCCTTGGTGCAGACATAGTTCTGTCTTTGTGAATGAGTGTTATTGAAAAATTTGCCCTATTTTCAACCCTCATTGTTTAACCAGTATCCAGTCACATAAAATTTTAATCTGTACAAGTCAACAATCTATGTTTAATCTAAAAATTTATCCTGTACCTGTTTACATCCCTTTTCTCCACAGTATGTCAAATTCTATACCATTGACTATATTAATTACACTAACAATAGAATCTCTCTATACACCATTGGGATGATTTATAATGTCCCATAGTGGTGTCTCTAAAGTGGACCAGAGACATATAAACCACATTTTCATAAAGAGATGTTTAGCTCCCCCTTAACCGTAGTTCTAATCTAAGTTCATATGATGTGGTCCTACTCAATACTCACTCTCATTGTGTTAGTCTGGGTTGACTAGATCAACAAATCCAGAGAGGCATTCATACGTTTATAAGAAAGAGCTTTATATACAAGAGGAGTTGAATATTGAGAAAACATCCCAGAGCAGTCCCATCAAGTCCATAAGTCCATTATTAGCCCATATATCCAATATCAATCTATAAAGCCCTCTTCAGACTCATAAAACACATGCAATGATGTTGAATGCAGGAAAATCACAGGTCAGTGGGTTGGAAGTCTTGTGGATACAGAAGCGTTGTGAGTATCTCTGTCTTGGCAGGGGTCTCCAGGTGTTGGGACACTGGCCTGGCTCCAAGTGTCTTGTCAGCTGCACTCTCAGGGAGTGAGCTTGTGTTCTGTTTCCAATGAGCTATTCATTTCCTTGGGGTCTCCAAATGAGGTCATAAAGCTGTGTGAGATCTGATTGACAAGCTAAACTCCAGCCCTTTACTTTTAAGCCTCAAATTGACAACAGATTAGGTAACTGCCACAATCATGAAGGGAACACTGATGATATCGGTGCTATAGAAAAATGTGGTGATATCAGATGGTGCCCACCTATTGGTAAGAACAGTGTCTGGGTTTTAAAGGTTAACTTATTTTTTTAAGTCTTTAAGTGAGGTGTCAACTAAGTCCACATGGAAGAAGCACATCAGTTTGTGTGACTTAAAGACTGTAAATAATGAAATCCAAAGCCAAACAAGGGAATAGTTTTAAGGTTTAAATTCTGAGAGCCAAGTTTCAGAAGACTATGGCTGACAGTAAAAGCCCAAAACTCATTTGCAGGTTCCCCATGTGGATTAAGATTCTTAAGAATCTGCTGTGACAATGATCATGAATTTGAATAGCCTTGGTCTCAGAGACAGTGCACTGGAAAGTGGATTAATGCACATACAGTTAGGTAAATCTATAACACCTTATCATTTGTCCCCTCTTTTGACCAATTTTAAATTTGTCCTAGTGTTTATTTTTCAGCTTCCTTTTTGATTGAGACTTTTTCCCAGGGTTTTTTTTTTAATGGTTGTGTGTTTTGGGGGGAGGGTGTTATGTGTTTCTTCAAATGAAATTCAGCATAAGTAAAGCTATAGAGATAACTGCATTAATGATTTCTTAAGGTAATGGCAGGGAAGATTGAGGGGTAATAGGGGGCTAATAATAAATATAAGACTGAAGAAAATGTTCTAGAATTTATTGTGGTCATGATTGCAGAACTGAACTGAATGGAATGTGAATTATATGTTAATAAAACTGTTAATTTTTTTAAAAATGACAAGGAAGCAAGAGTTTTGATTGATCTAAGAGAACAATTTTGAAGTGCATGCATAGAGCTCAATATCTCACATACTCTAAGGCTGTAACAGCAGCCAACCATGGCTGTTGAGTAGATTCCAGCTCATAGTGACCTTCTGAGACTGAGTAAAGCTGCTCCTTAGGGTTTCCAAAATTGTAAATCTCTACAAGGACAGACAGCCCCATCTTTCTCCTACACAGTGGCTGGTAAATTTGAATTGTGGGCCTTGTGGTTAGTATCCAAAGACTTAACTCACTATAAATTATTATGCTACCTTTGAATGGGACTGCCAAATTTACAGGACATCTAGTTAAATTTGAATTTTATAGAAGCAATGGAACACTTTTATTATATCACTTGCAACAGAACCAAGAAATAGAAACACTCTCTTCTTTAAGGTGAAATGTCTTTTTAAAAAAAATCATTTTAATGGTGGCTCTTACAACTCTTAACACAATCCATCCATTGTGTGTCAAGCACATTTGTACATTTGTTGCCTTCATCATTCTCAAAACATTTGCCTTTTACTTGGTCCTTGGTATCAGCTCCTCATTTTTCCCCTCCCTCCCTCCCTCTCTTATGAACCCTTGATAATTTATAAATCATTATTATTTTGTAAGGTGAAATGTCTAAAATGAAGAAAAATAGCCTATCACTAACCTATGATTCAGGAATTGGTGGTCATTGGATTTTGGGTGGGTTTGGTTGGACCTTTTACTCTGAAGGTACCAGTGAATGGACAAATATTTATTTGCTGTTTTCATGCTCTATCTACTTTAAAGTGGCATGGGTTAAGCTACCTGGCATGGTTCCACCCTTCTAAATGAGTTTACTGAAAGTACTGCCTTATCTCTGATACACACAGCATGTGTAACTAATGCCCAGTCACCACATTTTGAAGAAATATGTTAATAACTCGTGTCAGAGTCAGATAAATCCTATACATTTATACAATCTTTTGACCAGCAAGCAATGCTTTGCCATTGACTAAAATAAGGGTACTATCAGTAAAGTTGCCTTAAACCCCTTGGGTAAGAAATACTGTGTACTACAATGACATGACCCACAGAAATAATAGTTATATGAATAGATTTTTAGCACTCACATGATCATAACCCTAATATAAGAACAATTAGTTCTTAAGACATGGCCCTGCCTGGTACTTGCCCGTATGAGAAGATCTCTTAAGTCATAGATAGCAAAAAGGTATGGTGAAGAAATCAGATGTTGCCATGATCAGATGGGTATCATGAAAAATTGCATCTGTGATATTAAAGCCTTGTCTCAAAAGCAAGCAGCCATCTAAGTGAGGAGTCAGCTAAATCCACACAGAAGAAGCACAATAGCCTACATGAATCAAGGGTTGTAAATTATAACATCCAAAACTGGAGAAGGGAATAAAACCTATGCCTAAATTCTAAACATTCAGTCTGCAGAAAACTACAGATCACAATGGTATCCGCAGATCAATTTTTAGGGGCCCCACATGGATTGAGTACCTGATAAATCCCCAATTCACATAGGTTACTAAGATTAACAGCCCTAATATCAAATAATGAGTATTGAAATGTGGATTTCAGCAGTACTCCTTAGGCTGGAATGTACCATCTTGTAATTTGATATCCCTCCAGATCCAATGTGCTTTTGGTTTAAAATTTTAATATTCTCTGCTTTATATGAGATTGCGGTATTATTCTATATGGTCATTGTTGCTGGGTGCCTTTTGGTTGTTTGCCATTGTTTTGTTTGTTTATCTGTATAGGGAACCTAGGATGAGTTGAATTCTGAAGACAGTAGCTGGATTAATGATTGCCTGGGGACATAGAAAAGGAGGATGGGGAATGGGAAGTCAACATCATTCTGTGCAAAAGGAAGAAAGTTTCTGAAGTTGATTGTGGCACTGATTGCACAACCCTTCTTGATAAAACTTCTGAATTGTATGATATGCTATGGACAGCTCAATAAAATAGATGTGTCCCATTAAATGTTTATGATATTTGGGTGAAAGGTACAAACTTTCCCTGATAATGATTAACATTAATTTCTTTAATATAATCAACAGAATAAAATCAATGGTTGTGTTAGTCTGGGCAGACTAGAGAAGTAAATTCATAGGTACTCATGTTTATTAGAAAGAGCTTTATATACAAGAGCAATTGAGTATTGTAAAAGCATCTCATCCCCGTCTAGATCAAGTCCATAAGTTCAATATTAGCCCATATGTCTGATACCAATCTATAAATTCCTCTTCAGACTCATGAAACACATGCGATGATGCCAATGCAGGAAGATCACAGGCCAGTAGGTAGAAAGTCTTGTGGATCCAGTGGCAGTAGCATCTCAGTATTGACAGGTGTCTCCACATGGCTCCTTCAGCTCCAGCTGGCAGTCTGGAGAGATGCTCCCTTTGAATATTCCCACTGTAGCCCAAGATAGCCTGAAATAAAATAAAGACTTCAATAATTTTAATTTGACATTGTAGTGGTCTTCTTTTATCTGAAACCACAACCACCACAATGGTTAAGAATATTCTGTGCTTATTATGTGTCAAACATTTTATATTATCTAAGTTATTCCATATAGTCACCTAAAATAGAGGTATATTTTCAGTTCCCTTGTAAGGACATAGAATGAGAGGCATATCAATCACTCTTTTATACTATTCCAAATCTTCTTAACCTTACCTTGTAAACCATCCACTGCTGCAAAAACCAGCTTCACACAGGTATAATCTGATGGCATCTCTCTTCAGGCTTCTTATCCCTGCTGCAGTGGAACTCACAGAAATCCATTGATACTCACTCGAGCATTTCAGATGTTCTGTGAATCAATGTCCTTATGATCATCCTTGAACATTGATAGATGTGAACTGTTGGGTGTTCAATTCTAAAGGGGATGCTTCTGAAATGCATCGAGTAATATCAAATTAATAAGCAATGGCCCATGTTAGCAATATTTGCTG
Organism: Tenrec ecaudatus; assembly: GCF_050624435.1. Classification (NCBI taxonomy): domain Eukaryota; kingdom Metazoa; phylum Chordata; class Mammalia; order Afrosoricida; family Tenrecidae; genus Tenrec; species Tenrec ecaudatus. The sequence goes on from NW_027458827.1 coordinate 25,521, forward strand.
TTTTCTGAAAGTCAAATTTAATTTGACATCCTTCATTTTTATTTGATAAACTGGCAATCCTACAATGGAAAGAATAATTATAATTGAGTATAGTGATTTAACATGCAAGGATGAATTAAATGAATTCTACAATTAAACATTTCCATGGTATGCTTGATTCAAAATGACCAATATTAGTCCATTTCAGCTTGTTAAATCCTAGAATGTCAAACTTTGTTTTCAATTTCATTTTTATGACTTCCAATATTCCTAGATTCGTGCTTTGTACACTCTATGTTCCATTTGTTAATGGATGCTTGCAGATATTTCTGCTCAAGTTGAATCATGCCCCACCACAAAAAGTAAGCTCTGAAAAGCTTTGCTCCACCCACGTCCTTATGGTCATCTCTACTTTAAAAGGGAACCATTCTCCAGTCACAATTTTAGAGTCTCACATCTGGAGGTATATCAGGCAATATTCTGTTGCTATTCCTAAAAATTTTAAAGTGTTAGCTTTTCAGAAGTGGACAATATATCCCTTTTTCCCAGTCTGTTCTTAGTCTTTAAGCTTCACTGAAACCTGTTTACCATGAGTGACTGCTGGTAATTGAAATATTGGGGACAGAGTTCCCAACATCACCAAATCACCCAAGGAACTACAGCATGACAAATTGACAGACAAGTATGGAAATACATACATCTAAATGGGGGCTATGATGAGGAAAAATGTTCTCACGTGTTGATATTTTTATTTAACAAAATAATAAAAGTACCTATGATTTTGTAGCAATTAGTTTTACTTACATAATGTGAAATAAAATATTGACAATATAATATTATTTGGTAATTTTGTGAGATTATCATTTCTGTATCATGGATTCTATGTGTTTTTACACACTATCTTATTTAGTTCTCAAACTAACTGCCCTATGGACTAGATACTATTAGTTTTAGTATTTTATAGATTAAGACATGTGGCTCTTCAATGATTGGACACAGTGAACAGCAAACAATAATACTTTCACAGTCACAATTATACTTGTCACCATCACCAAATCTTTTCCAACTCCTGCCATCTCTTTCTCAACCCAGTCTCATCTTCTTTTATACTTCTAGTGAAAATACCTGTTTGACTCCTATAACAGGTCAATAAAACTACTGATATCCTGAAGTAAATAACTGAGGCAATGTGAGTACCATGGGTGTTGAAGGCAGTAGCAACCATCAATTAAAGTATCAGAGCAAAGAATTCTAGATCTGGGAAGCCTAAGAGAGTTAGTGAGACAATGTTAATAGTCGGGATGGCTCATGGAAAGTGGTGAATATTGAAACCGGAACATGATATCATAATTTTGAACAACTTAATTTAGAAGAACCAAGAATTTGGAAATATATTTGCAAATATTTAGTGAGATCAGATATGGACTCTAGGGTCCCACTTTGACTGCCACCTGCTATAATCTGATGTATGGTATCTGCACTGTCTGCATTTTTCTATGGGATCTGTTGTTCCTAAAGTCTGAATTTCATTTCACTGTGAGAGGGCCAATTTAAGTGGAGGGTCTATTTAGTCACTAATTCCCAAAGGAAAATAATTGCGGAGTTTGAGGGAGGTAAAGAAAATCTGTGTAAATGGTTAATATGCTAGGCTGGGATTTTTAGAAGAATAACCACATAAAGATCAATATCCTAGATATTTGTGAGTTGCATAGACTGGTATTTGTAATTTTGAATTAGATAATCATATGGCTTACTATGCCTGAAATTAAAACTTTGAAAACGGCATCTCATTCCTCATCAAAAAGGGTATGCCAAGACTGATCTTGGAGTACAATGCTGTCTGTGACAGGATAATATCTATACTTACAGAGGGAATCTCAACCAATACAACTATTAGTAAAATTTCAGTAGCAACTAGTGATGGAAAACATTGAAGAACTTTGCCCGTGTCTTCAATCTGAAATTGATCAAACATGCAATCAAGATGCATTGAAAATTATTGGTGATTGGAATGCAAAAGTTAAGAATAAAGAGGAAAAAAACACTAGCTAGAAAGGTTGGCCTTCATAATAAAAATGAAACTGGAGAATGAATGACAGAATTCTTCATCTCCAATGCCTCTCTATAACAGAAAAATTATAACTATACACGTGCACTTCTCCAGATGGAATCACAGAAATCAAATTGACTACATCTGTGGGAAGAGACAATATTATCACAGCCAGAGCCTAACTGTGGAACCGACCATCAATTGCTTATTCAAGTTGAAAAAAATTAAAATAAATACACAAGAGCCAAAATAGGACCTTGAGTATGTTTCACTTGAATTTCTCCAATATATTTTGCTAGCAAGGACAATAACAATCTCCTACTTGGGACTTTTGATGCAGCTTTCATAGAAAGATGCCAACAGACTCACTAATTTGCTCTGTGAACTCAAGTACTTCATCAGCCTTCCATCAGAGATAGCAGTTTGGCTATCATCTATAACAATTATTAAAATTAAATTTAAGCATAAGTATGTATCAGGGATAATGGGTAATAAAAATCTTACACATAAAATGTCTGAGGTTTCTATTGTTAGTGAAAGGAACAAGAGCTTTGTGATTTGAAAATTAGCTCTATCATTCAATAAAACAATTGTCACAGTTTTTATAGGTTGCTGTCAACTTTGCTCTAACTCAAGACAAACTTCTAAATAACAGAATATTACCTGGTTTTGTTCCATCTTTATGATCACTAGAACTCTTGAGTTCACTATTGTGGCCACTGTGTATTTTGAGTAACTTCTAACCTGAGAGGCTCATCTTCCAGTACTATACTGGGCAATAATCTGTCATGTTTAATGGGTTAATAATAAGCTTTTCATTGACTGATTCTCAGGAGGTAGATATCAGGTATTTTTCAAAGGATTATAAAATTATTTATTGACCATAGTATTTACAATAAAGTAATCAATATTTACAATAAAGTAATCAACATACAATTGGATTAACATTCTGATTACTACAAAGTTATTTTACCAGGCTTAAGACATTCCATGAATCACAGTCAGTATAACACATATTTTAACTTTCTGTAAAAATATGGTTATCTAAAAGGAACAAATGCCTACCCAACTAAGCCTTGAAGACATACCATTATTAGTCTATTTTGCTTATTTAAGTGGGGAGGTTTTGAGTAGTGGTAAGATTTTTTTCCTCTCCGGGGATGTTGCAAATAGTGTTTCATTTATATGATTCTATAGGGATGAATGATGATAGATTTTTTTAAGTTGTTTAATTAATTAATCACTGGACAATTTGTTTGAATTGAAAAGGTTTAACAACTATTGGTTCCTGAAGGGGAGAAAGAGAGAAAGATGGACCAGGACAGTGGAGATTTTTTTGGCGGCATTTCTGAATAGATTCAAGCCTCCAGCAGCAGTTAGCACAGTAAACAATTGTACCATGCAAGAACTTCTGTAACACATATGAGCTGTGTGCTTCTCGTGAGATTTTTTTTGAATTTTTATTTCCTTCAGTTTCCTCATCTATAAAATGGTATAGAATGATGCTAATTATATGTCTTTTTTTTATTTATGTATTTTAACAATTTATTGGGGCTGATACAATTCTTTTCACAGTTCATACACATACATACATCAATTGTATAAAGCACATCTGTACAGTCTTTGCCCTAATTATTTTTTTCTCTTTTCTTCTTTTACATTTTATTAGGGACTCATACAACTCTTACCACAATCCATACATACACATACTTCAATTGTATAAAGCACATCCATACATTCCCTGCCCCAATCATTCTCAAGGCATTTGCTCTCCACTTAAGCCCCTTGCATCAGGTCCTCTTTTTTCCCCCCTCCCTCCCCATTCCCCCCTCCCTCATATGCCCTTGGTAATTTATACATCGTTATTTTGTCATATCTTGCCCTATCCGGAGTCTCCCTTTCCCCCTTCTCTGCTGTCCCTCTCCCAGGGAAGAGGTCACATGTGGATCCTTGTAATCAGTTCCCCCTTTCCAACCCACTCACCCTCCACTCTTCCAGCATCGTCCCTCACACCCTTGGTCCTGAAGGCATCATCCACACTGGATTCCCTGTACCTCCAACCCTCATATGTACCAGTGTACAGCCTCTGTCCTATCCAGCCCTGCAAGGTAGAATTCAGATCATGGTAGTTGAGGGGAGGAAGCATCCAGGATCTGGGGGAAAGCTGTGTTCTTCATCGATACTACCTCACACCCTAATTAACCCATCTCCTCTCCTAAGCCCCTCTATGAGGGGATCTCCATTGGCCGACACTTGGGCCTTGGGTCTCCACTCTGCACTTCCCCCTTCATTTGATATGATATATATATACATATATACACATACATATATACATATACACATATATACACATACATACACACACTTATATCTTTTTTTTTTTTGCATGATGCCTTATACCTGGTCCCTTGGGCACCTCGTGATTGCACTGGTCGGTGTGCTTCTTCCATGTGGGCTTATTTGCTTCTGAGCTAGATGGCCGCTTGTTCACCTTCAAGCCTTTAAGACCCCAGACACTATCTCTTTTGATAGCCGGGCACCATCAGCTTTCTTCGCCACATTTGCTTATGCACCCATTTGTCTTCAGCGATCCTATCATGGAGGTGTGCAGTCAATGATATGATCCTTTGTTCTTTGATGCCTGGTAACTGATCCCTTTGGGACCACTCGATCACACAGGCTGGTGTGTTCTTCCATGTGGACTTTGTTGCTTCTGAGCTAGATGGCCGCTTGTTTATCTTCAAGCCTTTAAGACCCCAGTCACTATCTCTTTTGATAGCCGGGCACCATCAGCCTTCCTCACCACACCCACTTGTTCACCCACTTTGGCTCCAGCCGTTGTGTCGGGAGAGTGAGCATCGTAGAGTTCCAATTTAATAAAAGAAGGTATTCATGCATTGAGGGAGTGTTTGAGTAGAGGCCCAAGGTCCTTCTGCCACCTTAATACTTGACCTATAAATATAGACACATAGATCTATTTCCCCATCCTCCTACATATATTTGCATGTACATGTCTTTGTCTAGACCTCCATGAATGCCCTTTGACTCCTAGCTCTTTCCTCCATCTCCCTTGACTTTCCTCCTGCCCTACTACCATGCTTCATCACCACCTGGGCTAGAGTATACCTCTTCTCTAAGCAACCTTACCCTTGATCATTTCCCACCAGGCCTGCCACTCCCCCTTCTCTACCATTTGGGGTCCCATGTTTTTCCCTTGTCCCTGGGTTTGTTAACACCTCTTCCTTACCCCACCCCTACCCCCCCACCCCAAGTCCCCCCGGAAATGTCGATCCCGTTGTTTTTCCTCCAGATAGTTCATCAAGCCTGTCCTATTCAGACAGACCTGTGGAGTCACTAACATGCACGAAAACTAGACAGAGGAAAACAAAGCAACAGTATACAACCAGACAACAAAACAACAAAAACAAACCGCTGACAAAGAACAGAACAAAACAGTTCACAAGAGAAAAGCTTGTAGTTAGTTCAGGGATCGTTTGCTGGCCCTTAGGAGCGTTTTCCAGTCCAGTCTGTTGGGGCACCACGCCCTGGCCCCAAAGTCCACTTTCAGCATTCCCTGGGGACCTTGACACTCCATTCCCTTGCTGTTCCGCTGCACTCCCCCAGTGATTTGCCTCTGTGTGGTGGGATCAGGTCAGGTGCAATTTCCACACTGTGTCTCCGGTGCTGTCCCCTGTATCGCCCTTAGTCACTGAGGGGCATCATGTCTCATAGTAGGGCCAGCCATGTTGTTCTCTCTGTGGACTGGTTGCTCTACTCAGGAACATCATCATCACGGCCTGGTGGGCCAGGCTGTGCTCCACTCTCTCCTCCTGCCCCTTTAAACGAATATAAATAATAATTTCAAAGAAGTGGCAGCCCAGTTAGGAACGCATTAAGGGACATCAGAGAAAGAAGTTGCCATATGTCCTGAAGCCAGTTGCGAGAATTATTTTCTGACTTCCTTTGTACACGTTTTCATTTGTCAGTCAGAAGCGAATCCTGTGGATGCACCCAGGGAACTGGGTCTTTGTCAGTCCACAGAAGGGGAATTCAAGTGAACCTGGGCACGGTTAATATTGGCACACGCTGAGAAACATCATCCATTTGAGCAAGTTCATTAAAATAATGAAATACATAACTTTGCTCTACTCACAGTGTTTTAATGAACAAAATTATTACAACTTAATTTGAATGAGGCTAATCTGGAACAGATGGTTTGGCAAATCAAAGTCCACAAAATGCTGCCTCCAAAAATCTGACATGTTTTGTAAATGCTGAATCTTATTTTCCCTTTTAAGTCCCTATAAGTGCCAGCAGAAACTGAGAAGAATAGCTGACAGGAAACAAAACATGAACAAAGACAGTGTTTATGCTGCTGTAACACAGATATTCCACTAGCTGCCGAAGGCAAGATGAATATTAGCTATCTTATAAAGCAAGGAGGCTAGAGCATGGCTCTTGAAACTTACCTAAAATGCCTCTTCTTGGACAAATCAACATCCATAATTATGCTTAAATTTAATTTTCATATTGCCATAGATGGTATCCTAACTGAAAATGAGTCTTAGCAAGTGTCCACATTTCACACATACACACATATACTCCTCTAATTTTCCAATGCTAATTGCTGTCCAAGCAGGAGTATTTGTGTATGCCATTTTATTTATTACTTTTTCTGGACACAGAAATATTGTTGCACTTTTGAGGTCAATTTCAATGCCACAGGGGAAGGAGGCTAGAAGTTGACTTTACAATTGATGGGCTTTACAAAATAGTGCATCATCAGAAGTGGTAAAAAAATAATACATTCTGGGTTTTAACCTGCCTTTAGTCACTTATAAGTTTTCACTAAATAGCTATAAATCCATTGCACAGAAAGTCATAAATACCTGAGATTTCACACCTAAGTTTTGTAAGGCAAAACAAAGACAGCATAATAAGAATTGAGTGTGGAGAAACAAATGTTTAAATTCAGGATATCAGTGAAATGGTGAGAAAGAAATCTGACCTTCTCAGGCCATGATATTGAAAGTTTAAGTAAAGTTAAAACAAATGGAATTGGTTATAAGTGTTTTTATTTTATTGTGACTGATAAAATATCTAAAAGTCGAGATTATTGTCACTATGTTATTTTCAAATTGAGATAAAGGTTAAATAAAATATACTAAGTGGGAAATTAGAATTGTATTCCAATTCTCTTCTGGTAGAATATCTGACTTACAAGTACCACAAATTCTCCAACCTTGTTGGTTTGAGAATATTACCATGCTGGAAGAGATCTGACCACTTGTCTTATACCCACATCAGAGAAAACATCAACTCTGATTTAGTCTACCTTCATAAACAGCTTTTCCTTTGAGACATTAAAAAAGAAAAACAAGTCTCTTTAAAAACCTAACACTCGGTTAGGGTTAGGGTTAGGGTTAGAGAAATAAAGAAAGAAAAGAAAAAATTATAAAAAAAAATAAAAACCTAACACTCATCTCTAAAGTAAAATTATAAAGTACAAAAAGATAGTTTAAAAACATTCTTATTTACAAATTCGCACAGAGAAATTATTAATATCAGGAGTTGATGGATATCATTGTTGGCTACTTTATACATATATATGTATAAACACACATATATAGACTACATAGATAGAATTTTATAAAATTGCCATCAAAAGTTAAATAAATTAATTTATTATGAAAACAAAATCCTTAGATTTAATTAAATTACATAAAAAGCAAAATAATACAGTTACATTAAAAGCCCAAACAGGATTTATTATAGTGTTGATAAACTGATTCTGAAATTTATATGCAGAACATGTAGCCAAAAGTAGACAAATAATTTAGAAGAAAAGAAGGTGTGATATTCACTCCACCTGACATGCTGACTTGTAAAGATTTTAGCAAAATTCAGGCCACCTTGATTTGAACAAGATACATACAAATATGCAATTATTTATGCAGAAATTAAAATAATAATATCACATTCCTTATACCATATGCAGTATTCAAGTGATTTAAATATGCAACAAAAATACCACAAATATTGGAAGATATATTTAACAAATAAAGAAGGAAAAAATGATAAAAATACATAAAACTATATTCTAAAATTGAATTAATTTACATATATTAAAAGTGAAAACAAATCAGAATTCCTGCTATTGTAGAGAGGATGATAAATCTTCTTCCCCAAAACTAACTGTAAAACTGAAAAAAAGTCTGAAAAAAATACTTCAGTTGTCTGGATAGAGACCAAAAGCAAACAATAAATTGCTATTGCTGTTTTTCTTGATTTAGTTCTATATGTCCAACAGAGTGAAACATTGGCTGGTGGTATGGGATCATTACAATCAGTGATGTTTGAAGCCATTGTTGCAGTCACTGTGTCAAAAAGTCTCTTTAATCATCTTCTTTTTCTCTGACCCTCTACCTAGTATGATATTCTTTTCCAGGGTCTGGGCCCTTTTGTTTACATATCCAAAGTGTGTAAGGAAAAGTTTCACCATCCCTTATTCTAAGGAGCATTCCAACAGTGCTTCTTCCAAGATGGATTTGTTCATTCTTTTGGAAGTTTCTAGTATGTACATTATTCTTAACCAGCATTGTACAATGCAAAGGTTCTAATCCTTCTTCAGTCTTCCTTACTCATTGTCCAATTTTCACATGCATGTGAAGTGACTGAAAATACTATAGGTTACGTGAGGAACACCTCAGTCCTCTATGTGACATATTTTCACACTTTTAAGAGATCTCTTGCTGCAAATTTGTCTGATTGCCCATCTAATTTTTAAATGATTTGTTGGCATATACTTTATATGCCATACCATTTAACTGTTCAATCACATTAAGAAGATTTGTGCAATCATCACCACAATCAATTCCAGAACATTTTCTTCTCATATTTGTTGTTATCTCCTAATTTCCTCCAATCCTAATCTGCCAAGCCTCTATCCACTTACTGTCTCTATAGATTTACTATCCTGTGTTTTATGTACCATAAATCATACAAAGCAAAACACAACCATAAAAAATCATTGAAAGTAAAACAACCTCAATGACACCTCTGTTAGTCCAGGTAGACTAGAGAAAAAAAATCAAAGAGACTTATACCTGAGTAAGAAGGAACTTTTTTCTGCATAGTCAATTACTCTTTGTTTCAGCATAGTCAATTTATATAGAGTAATTGTACATTAAGAAAACACCAAACTGGACTGGAAAACACTCCTAAAGGACAAAAAATGATCCTTGAACTAACTGCAAGCTTTTCTTTCTTGTTGTGTTTTGTTTGATTCTTTGTCAGTGGTTTGTTGTTATTGTTGTTGTTTTGTTGTATATTGTTGTTTGGCTTTGCTCTGTCTTGTTTTCGTGCATGTTATTATCTCCGCAGGCCTGTCTAAAGAAGATAGGCTGAATTAACAATCTGGAGGAGAAAACAACGGGACCCAGGGTTCCAGGAGGACAGGAGAGACAGGGAGGTGAGGGGAAAGGAAGTGATGTTAACAAACCCAAGGACAATAAAAAAACAAGTGATCCAAATTGGTGGTGAGGTGGGTGTGGGAGGCCTGGTAGGGCATGATCAAGGGTAATGTAACCAAGAGGAATTGCTGAAATCCAGGTGGGGACTGAGCATGGTAGTGGGACAGGAGGAGAGTGAAGGGAAATAGAGGAAATATGTGGGAGGGAAAGGGAATTTATAGAGTTATAGATAAAGACATGTACATATGCAAATATATTTATATATGAGGATGAGGAAATAGATCTATGTACCTATATTTATAGGTTTAGTATTAAGGTAACAGAAGGACATTGGGCCTCCACTCAAGTGCTCCCTCAATGCAAGAATACTTTCTTCTATTATGTTGGCATTCTATGATGCTCACCTTCCTGACACAACCGCTGAAGACAAAGAGGGTGAATAAGCAAATGTGGTGAAGAAAGCTGATGGTGCCTGGCTATAAAAAAATATAGCAGCTGGGGTCTTAAAAGCTTGAGGGTAAAAGAGCCGCCATCTAGCTCAGAAGCAACAAAGCCCACATGGAAGAACACACCACCCTGCGTGATCATGAGGTCCTGAAGGGATCAGTTATCAGGCATCAAAGAACAAAAATCGTATCATTGGGTGCACACCTCCATGATATGATGCTGAAGACAAATGGGTGCATAAGAAAATGTGGTGAAGAAAGCTGATCGTGCCCAGCTATCAAAATTTATAGCGTCTGGGGTCTTCAAGGTTGAAGGAAAACAAGCGGCCATCTAGTTCAGAAGCAACAAAGCCCACATGGAGGAAGCAAACCAGCCTGTGTGATCACAAGGTGTTGAAGGGATCAGGTATAATGCATCATCAGAACAAAAAAAAATCTTACCATAGTGAATGAGGAGGGGAGTGCAGAGTGGATACCCAAAGCCCATTTTCGGCCACTGGAGATTCCCTTGCAGAGGGGTCTAGGGGAGGAAAAGAGCCAGTCAAGGTGCAATGTAGCAATGATGAAAAATACAATTTTCCTTTAGTTCCTAAATGCTTCCTCCCCGTCTCTCCCACTATCATGAACCTAATTCTACCTTACAAGTATGACTAGACCAGAGGATGTACACTGGTACAGATAGGAACTGGAAGCACAAGGAATCCAGGACGGATGATCCCGTCAGGACCAGTGGTGTGGATGGCGATACTGGGAGGGTCGAGGGTGAGTGGGTTGGAAAGAGAGAACAAATTACAAGGATCTACATGTGGCCTCCTCCCTGGGGAATGGACAAGAGAAAAGTGGGTGAAAGGCAGACGTCAGACAGGGAAAGATATGACAAAATAATATTTATAAATTATCAAGAGCTCATGAAGTAGGGGGCAGCGAGGAGGAAGGGGAAAATTGAGGACCTAAAGCCAGGGGCTTAAGTGGAGAGCAAATGTTTTGAGAATGAGGGCAATGAATGTACAGTTGTGCTTTACACAATTGATGTATGCATGGATTGTGATAAGAGTTGTATGAGCCCCTAATAAAACAATTTAAAAAAAGAAAGCACCCCTACCAATCTAGATCAAGTCCATAAGTCTGATATTAGCCTGTATGTCTGATACCAATCTATAAAGTCCTCTTCGAACTCACGAAACACATGCAGTAATGCCAAATGCAGGAAGATCACAGGCCAATGGGTGCGAAGTATTGTGGATCTAGTGGCAAATCTCAGCCCTGGCATGGGTCTTCACATGTCTCCTCCACATGTCTCCTTCAGCTCAGGGTTCTAACATAGCTCCATGTGTCTTGTCACCTGCAATGTCTCCCAGGGAGTGAACATGTGACCCACCTCCATTGAGCTGTTTATCTCCTTAGCGCCTCCAAATGAGGACACCAAGCTGCAGTGGGATTGACAGGCTAAACCCCATGCCTTCACTCATAAGCCTCAAATTGACAACGGATTATATAACTACCACAATGACTAAACAAAGCAGAAAACCCTCAATCAAATAGGAAGCAGAAAATATTAAAAGCTGAAACAACTATAAAATGCATCAAAAGGGAGATTGAATAATAGTCTTATATTTTAACCTAACTACATCTGTCATGATCAACTTTACAATGTTCTCTATCTGATATCAAAGCTATTCACATCCCTTAATTATGACCAGAGAGAATTCACCCAATGTGGAGGCCTTGCAAATGAATTTTGGGCTCCCCTGTTCTCCATAGTGTTTTGAAAACGGAGTGTTTATAAGTTAAGTACAGATACTATTTCCACCTTTGGATGTAAATTTTATTAATTACAATCCTTGGATCACACAGGCTGGTGTGCTTTCTCCATGTGGACTTAGTTGACACCTCACTTAGATGGCTCCTTGTTTGAAGGAAGACACACCTTTAAGACACAGAGCCTATTCTTTCTGACAGCCAGGAACCATCTGATTTGTTCCCCACACTTTGCTATAAAACCCAACTCTTTAGTGATTTTTTCATGAGGGCAAACTCAAACGTGGCCATCTTATGGAAACTAATTGGCCTTAGTCTGGGGCTAGAATAAAGTGTGAGCCTCAAATCCATCCATATTTCTATGGTTTATGTATGTCTTGTCTCTGGTTCATTTTAGAAGCACCATTATAATTTTATAATAGATAGACTTATAAATCATCCCCTGTGGCATGAGGTAGTACTATTGAGAGTGTCACTAATTTATCCAACTGCATGGAAGTTAAAACAATGTTGAGAAAAGGAATGAGGTTTCAAAAGCTTGTCTTAAAACAGAGTCACCTAAATGAGATATCAACCAAGTACACCTAGAAGAAGCATACCAGCCTGTGAGATCCATGGTTTGTAGATAATAAAATCCAAATCTGAAAAAGGAAATAGTATCAGACGGTTGTATGAACAGTATTGCTAACAGACAGAGAGCATTGTAAAGTTGATTATGGCAGATGTAGATAGATTAATATGTGATAACTAATCATTTATTTTCCCTTTTGTTCTATTTTTAGGTTGCTTCAATTTTTAATGTTTTGTACTTTCTTGAATGAGATTTTTCTATTTTTGTCTAGTTATTTTTATAGTACTTGATTTTTCCTTGTTTGTTTGCTCCCTGCTTGTATTTTGTATGATTTTCTGTATATGAAGCCATGAATAGTTAGATCTATAGAGACTGTAACTGGATTAATAATTAGTTAGGGGCTTAGCAGGGGAGGATAGAGGAAATAGAAAGTTAATTAAAATAAGGACTAGAAAAAAACGTTCTGAATTTGGTTGTGGTGATGATTGGACAAATCTTCTAAATATAAGTGAATGATCACATTATGTAATACATGAAGAATATTTCAATATAAATATAATAATAGAAATAAAAGGAAATTACACAAATATAAGCCAGTGTCAGAGTGTAATACACGAATTGTTGACTTATAGAGATTAAGTTATTAAACACTATTTACACAAAAAGAGGGGCTGGCAATAGAGCAAAATTTTCAATAACACTCATTAATAAAGGAAGAATCGTGTTGTGTTAAACAGGGTTCTCTAGTGAAACAAACCAGGACACTTATGGTATATATATCAAGAAGGAATATAACAGCTAATTAGTCAAGTTAGCAGTGCAGAGGGCTCAGTTCAGCTCACCCTAGTGGAACAGTTAATATACTCAAAGTCCTTCAATTCACATAGACAGCCCAGTCCAAGGTTAAGGAAGCAGACAGCGGAGTCTTCCATTAGGCAAAAATGGTGAGACTTCACCTCATGTACTTTGGACACATTACTGGGAGATACCAGTTCCTGCAAAGGACACTATGCTTGGTAAAATAGAGGACTGGAAAAAAGAGGGAGTTGCTTGATAAGATGAATTGACACAGTGGCTGCAATAATAGGCTCAAACATAAGAACAATTGTGAGAATGGTACAGGACCAGGTGATGTTTCACAAGAGAGCCATATAATCATCATTTGTGCTTTTATTAAATGGTGTCGCTAGTGGGCATCCTGAAAAAAATTCCTAAAAAGAGTAGCGTTGGGACAGAATCTACACATAATAAAACACACCAGAGAGTAAGAAACTCTATGATAAGATTAAGGAAATAGGTTTGAAAATATTAGAGATAATGATGAAAAAAACAGTAAAATTAAATCATTTTACCATTTAGTTTATGTATTATATAGAAATAAAGTTTCATAGCATCATTTACCTTTAAGTAAGAATCTGCACCTTAATTCATGTAACCATGTACCCCATTAAAAAACTCGCTGCCAGTGAGTTGATTCTGACGCAAACCCCATGTTTGGGGTTTGAAAACTATAAATCTTTCCAGTGTTTACACAATAATATGACCAGGACTTATTGATCCATCTTGTGTTGGGCTGGGTTGTCTAGAGATATACAGTGGCACTCACATATTGTGGTAGTTACATAATCTCCTGTCAACATGAGGATATTAAGAGTTAAGGGGTGGAGTCTACCCTGTCAATTAGGTCACAGTCTGATGGTGCCTCCTTGTGGGCATGGCCTTCTCATGAAGATTCTGAAAACTTCTCTTTCTTCCTGGAGGTGGGTCACACACTCTCTCTGCCTTCATCTTCCTGTGGACAAGCAACGTGAGGCAATGCTGAGACCTAAACGAGCAGTGGAGACCTGTGGAGACAGCTCTGTGATGCTTCCACCGCCATGGGATCCACAAGATTTTTCATCCACCGGCCTGTAGTCTTCCTCTATTCATCATCACTACTTGTGCACCATGAGTCTGATGAGGAATTTATGGACTATTATTGGACATATGCTGTAATATTGGACTTATGGGCTTGATCTGGACTGGGCTGTGATGTTTTCTTAATATAAAATTGCTCTTTGATATAAAGCTCTCTCTTACACATATGTAAGTATCAATAAATGTTTTTTCTCTAAGTCAACCTGGCTTAACACACATATGTATACGAGTTTTATGTCAAATAAGTATATATAAAGTCCTTAAATTTAATGCCAGTGCAGACTCATTTAGCTGCAGACCAATGATGCATAAAGGTAAACTGGAAAACTGGAAGATCTCAGGCTAGCAGGTGCAGAGTAAAATGATTCCATGATAGGTGAGACCATGGCAAGATGCCCAGAGTTCTGAAGGCTGCCCCAGGGTAGGCAGAGTTCCAGCAAGCAGAAAGGGGAAGGAACAGAGAGGGAATTCCCAGTGTATCTCACACTTACAAAAAAGGCTATGAAACCAAATAGGTATCATTAGGCTGTGTGTTAGACAGGGTTCTCTAGAGAAACAAAATCAGAATGCTGATAATTTATATATATATACACACACACACACACAGATAGATAGATGTATAACATAAGAAATAAACAGTTAATTGAAATATAAAGCAGTACAAATGGCTCAGTGCAACTCACTCCTGTGAGACACTGGCAGTCCTTGAGGGCACCGGGTAGTCCTCTGTAGAGTAATTCAGGCTATCCGGGCACAGGCAGCAAACAGCAAGGCAGGTAATCAACAGTCAGCCAGATGGCAGGGTCCAACAGTTTCCACCTCAAGAGATATGAATTCAGTGGTGTGACGAAGCAGGTCTTAAAGGAACCTCAAATTACAGTGACCCAGTCCATGGTTTAGGTGTCCCACAGGTAGTGTAGCATGCAAATTGAGGCACAGAACAAGCAAGGCAGCTGCACACTGGTCCCATGATAAAAGAGCAAGAGACAAGAAAGGCGAGGCTCACCAAGTTATTTATCTCTCCACCCTTCAATTAATCCCACATGTATTTATCGGCCATGTTAGAAAAATAAACTAACTACCTCAGGCTGCAAACCAATTAATAGGTTGGGCCCTGTGCCTACCCATACCCAGGAATGTCTAGTTATGTCTTGATATAAATTGACACCTTTACACAACTCTTTAACCTACAGCATCACCAGAGACAATAATAAAATCGTACTTGCACCTAACATGATGCAACTAACAATGTACAACTGAAAATACACCAGCCCCATTTAAACCTTCATTCAATAAATTAGAAAAACAAAACTATTCTATGTCTAACATTTGCAATTGTGTGGACACTCACACTTTAATCCTATAATCCTTTCAACATCTTCCTCCATCCATGAGTTTGTAAGCAAGCCACTCCATGTCTTTATCTCCCCCTATTTTGGGTGCTCAATTTCCATACTGCCCATTTCTACCAAGCCAGTGTTCTGAGGGACAAGCATGCTCTTGGATGTGAAGAATCTTCATTCAACTTGAGACCTTTTGTCTACATCCATAAACAAAGTCAAATACAGAGCAGGCAACCCATCAAATAAGTATACAATGTACATCAGTTCATAAGGCCAAACATATTCATCAGGTTGGGTCTGGTTAACTCAGTCTTAGCCATCCAAGTTACCTCAGTGGTTGCCATAGCAAGCTAGAATCACCCACTTGATGGCCCCTTCACAAATTCTGAAAAACCTATCCCCTTAGGCTAGGTTAAAACCATAGACGCAACTTTTAAGCAAATCTTTAATTCAGACTGACCAACCTACTCCCTTCTCTTCTACGCTCTGTGAACTAGGTCCACATGTGTCAATGGCCAGATTCAACCCCTGTTGCTATGTTTTCCCCACTTCCACTGAACAAAAATGAATTCAGGTAGTCAACTAGCAGGCATTTCAGGGTACCCTTAGCCCCCCTTACAATTCAGCCTTGGGGAGAAGGGGGGGTGGGCGGAGTTCTCTCATGGGCCCAGACTTTTCAGGCTTAGACACAATCTGCTTGCTCAAAATTTAAAAAGCCAAAGTCACTTTTATCCCCTTCAATTTCCCAACAGTTTTAGTGGCATGTCTTTTCAAATGCAAATGTCCTGCAACTTAAAGCACTCAGTGAGTACTTACCTTGCCTAAGATTAGGCTTCAAATAAAAAGCCTTTCCTTGAAAAAAATTCCTAAAGTCCCTTTAACAACCTCTTTATAAATTCCATTATAATGACTGAAGGCAGTGGGATTACAAATCCTCTCCAATCCTACTTCCCAATAATCATTTCTATCACATATTATATCAGTAATATCAGGTAAAAGAAATCAATATAAATGAAGTATAGCCAGATCCTAAACACAATTTCCTTTAAAATACTCAAATTCAATCCTTTCTTGTATAGACTATTCATTCATATGCAGTGTGGCCATAGGCTTCAACCTAGGGCCAGACCTTCTGTCACCTATTTTGACTAAAGAGAAGGCTTTAAGCTCAGACAAATCCAAGAAGCATTTCCTTTCCTGAACTGTAATTTAATAGTCATTACATTTCTTTGCTCCATTTCAGATAGGAACAACCAAAGACAACTCCTAAGGTTCAATTTTTTCACGTTCCATGCCTTTTCCAGAAACAAACTGAGTGCATTTGAGAGCATTAAGAGTGAAGGAGTGAAGTCTAGCCTGTCAATCAGGTCATAGCCAATGAGGCCTCTGTGTGGACATGTCCTTCTCCTGAGAATTCTGTAAACACCTATATTCCTCCTTGGAAGCGGGAGACATTCTCTCTGTCAGCTCAGTCACTGTGAGGCATTCTTGCTGACAAGCCACATAGAGACAGAATGATGGCAGCCAGAGCATTGGTGCTGAAGAAGCCACATGGAGACCCTTACCAGCACAGAGATGCTTACACAGCCACAGGATCCACAAGATTTTCCACTCAGTGGCCTGTGATCATCCTGCATTCTGCATCATTGCATGTGTTTCATGAGTCGGAAGAGGAATTTATAGATATGTATTGCACATAGGGCTAAAACTGGACTTAACGACTTGATCTAGACTGGGCTGGGGTGTTTTCTTAATGTAAAATTACTCTTTGATTTAAAACTCTTTCTTATGCATATAAGAGTGTCTATGAATTTGTTTCTCCAGTCAACCCAGACTAACACACTGAGTTAACCATGTGGCCATATCTGACCTCTACTAGTTCCACAAAGGATAAGGGAAATCCAACTCTACCTGACTACCTTGCAGCACATGTCAGACAAGTCTCCACTCTCGATCTTCATGATTTGTTCCTCTGGACATCACCTCCATGGTACCATATATGTTAGTCTTGGTAGTACAGAGATACAAATCCAGTGCCACTCCTAAAGGTATCAGAAAGAGTTTTTATCAAAAAGGCATCCCAGCCCAGTCCAACTCAGGTCCATAAGCCCACTACTATCCCCTCTTCTGACTCACATATTTGATTATCTTTACTTTTATTCGTGTCTTTTTAATGATCTTTTGCTTTCATTTTGTATAATGTTCTTGATGTATTCCACAGCTCATCAGGTCTTCTGTCACCAGTGTTCAATGAAGCAAATATTTTTTTGAGATGTTCTTGAAATTCAGGTTGGATAGACTCAATGTTGTATGTTGTATCTTATGAACTTGGACCAATTTTCTTAATCTTTTCCATCATCTCTTCCCATAGTAGTAATAAATATTATTTCTGTGTATTCTATCTAGAGAAGTGTATGTGTATAGTTGCTGCTTATGTTACTGGAAAAGGGTATTATCTATGAACAAGTAATAAGTCTTACAAAATTCTACCATGAGATATCCAAATTTGTTTCCTCACCAAGGTCATATTTTCCAACTACTATTCCTTCCTCTTTGTTTATAATTTTTGCATCCCAATCACCAATAATTATCAATGCATCTTGATGCAGGTTTGATCAATTCCAGACTGAAGTTGTTGGTAGAATTCTTCAATTTGTTTATCACTAGCTTTTGTGGTTAGAGCATAATTTTGAATAATAGTATTGTTGATTGGATTTCCTTGAAGATGGATAAATTATATCTACCACAGTCAGCATTGTGCTTGACCTTGAAATGTCCTTGTTGACAATAAATCAAATGCCATTCCCCTAGATTGTTTCATTCCTGGCATAGTAAGTCATATGATTTTCATATTCAAACTGGCCAGCTCACTATTGCTTAGAATATCAATGCTTATGTGTTCTATGTCATTTTTTACTACTTCCAATTTTCCTACTTCATAGTTCATACATTCCAAGTGTTAGTAGATTTGTCCAGCTGTGTCTTCTCACCTTGAGTTGTTCCCATTAGCAAATGAAGATACTGGGGTTCCATTCTTATATACTTTATTCCATTCTTATCAACATTGTTAACTCTATACTGAGAAAGCAGCTCCTCCTCAGACACATTTCTAGTGCCTTCTGACCTGAGGGGTCCATCCTCTGGCACTGTCACTGCAGTGTTCTGACTCCATTCACCAGGCCTTCAGTACTTTACAAAGTATCCATGTTATACATAAGGTTTTCGGTAACTACTTCCTCTGAAGTGGGCACCAAGTCCTTTGTAGTATGTTCTTTTTCTGAAGCTCCGCTGAAACCTGTAATTTTGGGTGACCTTGCTTGTATATTAAATACCAGTGACCCAGCTTCCAGCATTACAGCAACACACAGGTCACCCTGTTTTGACAAATTGGCAGAGAAGTAGTTATAATAACAGAAAAAGTTACATATCTGAATTGTCAACCATGCTAGCCATAAAACACCCATTGATGTTTTCAACTCCTCACAATAGTGAATTTGTTAAATTAGTTGCCTTATAAAACTTTGCAGATGTCACAATAGTTAACATAAAATTTTCCCAAACTATACTTACTTTGTGCTATTTGCTGAGCACGTTTTATAAGGGAAAAGTCATGTCAAAATCCTGTTAAAGTGGTTCCACTGCAGCCTAGAAAAGCAGAATCCTCAACATTTAAAACAAGTGAAGTTTCCCTCCGTCACCCAAGCGCCCCTTCCGTAGGGATTCCACAACGTGAAATGGGATAGAAGAGCTTGGGTTTTTCCGTTTCAAAGTTGAAGAGTTTGGGTCATTTATATTTTAATCATCAAACTTGTGGCTTTTCAGCCACAGCATCTTCACTGTCAGATAAGTGTTCACGATGCATTTTTAATATCCTCACACTCGAATTTAAGATCAAACAACTTTAATAGTGGGTCCATACCACTTGGCCTTGTTTCAAACGGTTTTTCTTGGAAAATTATGAAGTGATTCAAGGAGTTATGATGAAGGTTGTATTGCTGAATAAAATACTCATAGCTTATTAGCATTTGAAATGTAACTAATATGATACAAGAACTAAATTTCTAAGCATATTTTATTTAAATTATTTATATGGAACTGGTGGCTACTGTATTAGAGAGTGCAAATCTAGAGTATTTAAAACTTTGCCTCCTGTTTGCTCTGTACATTCATGGGTACATTTGTAGCAATAATAGATAAAATATACAAATATCCTCTGTTAAATTTGTATATATTTGTGGGTATCCTCTCACTCTTCCATTCATATCTATTGAATCTACACATCTATCCAGGCATCTATTTAGAATTTATCACTATTGAAACCTTGTATATTATATATTATATTTGACCTGTTGTCTTTAACTCTTGCAAACATCCCAATACATTGCTCTGTTTCTATCATATTTTTCCCATTTCGCTCTTGTTGAATATTGTCTTGCCCTTCACCAGTTAATATCTGTCTAACATCTAGTCTATATTTTCCTTTCTATTTCCACTTCTTTCCTTTTTCCTCCAAACACTGATAACTATAAAACTTATTTTAGAAGGGGGAGGAGGAGAGAGTGAAGCACATCCTGGCCCACCAGGCCGTGAGAATGATGTCCCTGATTAGAGCAGCCAGTCCACAGAGAGCACAACATGGCTGGCCCCACTATGAGACATGATGCCCCACACTGACCCATGGCCCTACAGGGGACAGCACCGGAGACACAGTGTGGGAATTGTGCCTGACTTGATCCCACCACGCTGAGGCAAAGCAATGGGGCAGTACAGCAGAACAGCAAGGGAATGGAGCAGCAAAATCCCCAGGAAATGCTGAAAGTGGTGCCCCAACAGACTGGACTGGGAAACACTCCTAAAGACCAATAAACGATCCTTGAACTAACTACAAGCTGTTCTTTCTTGATGTGTTTTGTTTTGTTCTTTCTCAGTGGTTTGTTGTTGTTGTTTTGTTTTCCTCTGTCTTGTTGCTTTGTTTTCCTCTGTCTTGTTTTTCTGCATGTTATTATCTCCACAGGTCTATCTTAATAAGATTGGCTGGATGAACTATCTGGAAGAAAAACAACGGGACCGACAGTTCCGTGGGGACATGGGATAGGGGGAGTTGAGGGGTAAGGAAGTGGTGCTAACAAACTCAGGACAAGGGAACAACAATGGATCCAAATTGGTGATGAGGTGGGAGTGGCAGACCTGGTAGGGAATGATCAAGGGTAAGGTAACAAAGAGGTATAACTGTAACCCAGGTGGGGATGGAGCATGATAGTGGGACAGGAAGGAAGTCGAGGGAAATAGAGGAAAAATCTAGGAGGCAAAGGGCATTTATAGAGGTCTAGACAAAGACATGTACATATGCAAATATATATATGAGGATGGGGAAATAGATCTATGTGCCTATATTTATAGGTTTAGCATTAAGGAGGCGGAAGGACCTTGGGCCTCTACTCAAGCATTCCCTCAATGCATGAATACTTTCTTCTATTAAATTAGCAATCTATGATGCTCACCCTCCCAACACAACTGCTGAAGCCAAAGCGGGTGAACAAGCAAATGTGATGAAGAAAGCTGATGGTGCCCAGCTATCAAAAGAGATAGCATCTGGGGTCTTAAAGGATTGAAGATAAACAAGCGACCATCTAGCTCAGAAGCAACAAAGCCCACATGGAAGAACACACCAGCCTGTATGATCACATAGTTCCGAAGGGATCAGTTATCAGGCATCAAAGAACAAAAAAATCATATCATTCGGTGCACACCTCCATGATATGATCGCCGAGAACAAATGTGCGCATAAGCAAATGTGGCAAAGAAAGCTTATCGTGCCCAGCTATCAAAAGAGATAATGTCTGGGGTGTTAAAGGCTTGAAGGTAAATAAGCGGCCATCTAGCTCAGAAGCAACAAAGTCCACATG
Organism: Tenrec ecaudatus; assembly: GCF_050624435.1. Taxonomy (NCBI): domain Eukaryota; kingdom Metazoa; phylum Chordata; class Mammalia; order Afrosoricida; family Tenrecidae; genus Tenrec; species Tenrec ecaudatus. The sequence continues at coordinate 46,963 of NW_027458827.1, forward strand.
GAAGAAGCACACCAGCCTGTGCGACCACGAACTCTCAAAAGGATCAGGTATAAGGCATCATCAGAAAAAAAAAAATCTTACCATAGTGAATGAATGGCGAAGTGCAGAGTGTAGACCCAAAGCCTATTTGTCAGCCGCTGGAGATCCCCTCCCAGAAGGGTCCAGGGGAGGAGATGAGTCAGTCAGGGTGTGATGTAGCACTGATGAAGAATACAGCTTTCCTCCAGTTCCTAAATGCTTTCTCCCCACCTCACCCCCCCAACTACTATGATCTGAATTCTACCTTGCTATTCTGGATAGAGCAGAGGATGTACACTGGTACAGATAAGAGCTGGAGGCACAGGGAATCCAGGGCATATGATACCTTCAGGACCAGGGGTGTGAGGGGCGATACTGGGAGGGTAGAGGGTGAGTGGGTTCGAAAGAGGGAACTGATTACAAGGATCTACATGTGACCTCCTCCCTGGGGGTTGGACAACAGAAAAGGGGTGAAGGGAGACACCGGATAGGGCAAGATATGACAAAATAATAATTTATAAATTATCAAGGGTTCATGAGGGAGTGGGGAGTGGGGAGGGAGGGGAATAAAGGACTTTATGCAAAGGGTTTAAGTGGAGAGCAAATATTTTGAAAATGATGAGGGCAAAGAATGTACAGATGTGCTTTACACAATTGATGTATGCATGGATTATGATAAGAGTTGTATGAGTCCCTAATAAAATGTTTTTAAAAAAACCTTATTTTAGTGTGAATAACTTTTCTTGACCATTTATAATACCCGGGTTGTTGGTTTATTTTGGTTATTTTAAATCATTTTCTTGGGGGCTCATACAATTCTTATCACAATCCATACACACATCCATTGTGTCAAGCACATATGTACATTTGTTGCCGTCATCATTCTCAAAACATTTGCCTTCTACTTGAGCCCCTCCCTCCCCACCACCCTCCCTCATGAACCCTTCATACTTCATAAATTATTATTATTTTATTATATGTTACACTGTGCGATGTCTCCCCCCACCCCCGCCCTCTTCTCTGCTGTCCATTCCCCAGGGAGGAGGCTATATGTAGATTCTTGTAGTCAGTTCCCCCTTTCTACCCCACTTCCCTGCACCCTCCAGGCATCACCACTCTCAACACTTATCCTGAAGAAGTCATCTGTCTTGGATTCCCTGTGTTTCCAGTTGCTATCTGTACCAATGCACATCCTCTGGTCTAGCCAGATTTGTAAGGTAGAATTGGGATCATGATAGTGTGGGGTAGGGGGGAGGAAGTATTTAAGAACTAGTGGAAAGTTGTATGTTTCATCTTCGCTACCCTGCACCCTCACTGGCTCATCTCCTCCACACAACCCTTCAGTAATGGGGTGGCCAGTTGCCTACCGATGGGCTTTGAGTCTCCACTCTGCACTCACCCACATTTACAATGATATGGTTTTTTTGTTCTTTGATGCTTGATACCTGAACCCTTTGACAGTTCATGGTTACACAGAGTGGTATTCTTCTTCCAAGTGGGCTTTGTTGCTTTTGGGCTACATGACTGCTTGTTTAGCTTCAAGCCTTTAAGGCCCCAGACACTATATCTTTTGATAGCCGAGCACCATCAGCTTTCTTCACCACATTTGCTTATGAACACGTTTGTCCTCAGTGATCATATCAGGGAGGTGGGCACCCACTGATACGGTTTTTAGCTCTTTGATGTCTGATAACTGGTCACTTCTACACCTGTGGTCAGACAGGCTGGTGTGCTTCTTCCATGTGGGCTTTGATGCTTCTCAGCTAGATGGCCTCTTGTTTATCTTCAAGCCTTTAGACCCCAGATGCTATATCTTTTGATAGCTGTGCACCATCAGCTTTCTTCACCACGTTTGTTCATGCACACATTTTTCTTCAACAATCGTGTCAGGAAGGTGTGCATCCTGGAATGCCAATTTAATAGAACAATGTGTTCTTGCATTGAGTAAGTGCTTGAGTGGAGGCCCAATGTCCATCTGTTGCCTTAATACTAAACCTATAAGAATATGCATGTTGATCTGTTTCCCCGAACTCTTATATAAATATATTTACATATGTACATTCCAGTCTTTAGACCTCTATAAATAGCCTTTATCACCTAGTTCTTTCCTCTATTTCCTTTTATGTTCCTCTTGTCCCATTTATCATGCTCAGCCTTCATTTGGGTTTCAGTAACTTCTTTCGGTCACATTGCCCTTTCTGGATCCCTACCAGGCCTCTCACCCCCTCCTTGCCACTGACTTTGGATCACTTGTTACTCCCCTGTCCCTGGGTTGGTCAGCACCACCTCCTTACTCCCGCATCCCCCTCTCCCGTGTCCCCCTGGAACCATTGATCCCATTGTTTTCTCCTCCAGACAATTCGTCCAGCCTACCTTTTCTAGATAGATCTGCAGAGATAATAATATAGACCAAAAATCAAGCCATAGCAAGACAGGCAATGAACACAGCGATGAAAACAAAAAAGAAATCCAATTACCCATAGAAAAATAAATTAATTAAAAGAAAAAAAATTTAAAAGAAAGAAAAACCTGTAAATAGATCACGGTCTGATTTTTTATCTCTAGGCGTGTCCTTCAGTCAGGTCAGATGGGGTACCATGCTCTGGCCCCAGGGTCTGTCCTTTGTACTCTCTCAGGGGCTCCCTGCGCTGTTCCCACAGTTGGTTTGCCACATGGTTTTAGTGGTTTGCCTCAGTGTCACAGGGTCAGTCTGGGCCAACCCAACAGTGAGTCTCCAGTGTTGTCCCCCTTAGGGCCCTGGGCCATCAAGGGACAGCTTGTTTCGTAATGGGATCAACCATATTGTCCACTCTGTGCACTGGCTGTTCAGAGCGGGGATATCATCCTCCCGGCCTGATGGGCCAGGATGTGCTCCACTCTCTTCCTCCCCCTTCATTTGCTCCCATTTGGTCTCATCAGACATACTCCTCTCTCCTAGCTGCAGCTTCAGTGCCATCCTCTCAAGTAAATTCTTCTGACAGAAAGGACAGTTTTCCACATAGCTGATATGGGGCCAAGCCCTCAGGCCCCTATACTGGCTCCCCACTCCTTCTTGGCACACTGCATTCATCTGGCAGTGGCTTATTATCTGGTCCCTCGGTCCCTGTGGAGGCACAAACAATACCCTCCCTTTGGGTGGCTCAGTGTCCTATTCCCCCACCACACTTTTTTTTTCTTTCCCTTTTCCTCCCTCCCCGCCCCCTTTTTAGTTGGCTGCCATATGTATACTTGGACTTGGTCTGGCCCCTGCCATCCTACCTGGACCTCACTCGGGATGATTTCTTAGCATTTAATTTATTCAAACAAGTTTCTTCACTAGTAACTCTGAGGGAATGCTTTTCTAAGAAATGTGTGAATTTATTTCAAAATATGAGCCCATGTTCACCAAAGTTTTATTCTATGAACACGTGATTGTTTTGATAGTGAGATGAATGCAGTAACTGAACTAAGCAATAGGTTATATTGGGCTTTTCCCTCATATCACTTGAATCATGTTGAGATATTACAGTTTGTTTTTATATTTTGAAAAAGGTAATTTGTTAGTCTCCACATGTTAGTTTCCTCCTTTATCTAAGGGAGAAGACAAAATGCAATCCATGTGATCTGCCTCTGAGAAATGTCAAGGCAATTGAAAAATCATGAAATGAGGTATATGGAGTCTTAATGAAAATAGAATGCACAGTAGGAAAAGAAGGTGCTATCTATTTGGGTCAATTCTCTGTGTGGCCATGTAGATAAATTCTTCTCATGAGAGAAAATAACAGTAGAGTATTTAGTTGCAGCTGTGAAACAAATGTAGGGTCTAGCTAAATTTTCCCCACTGTTGTCCATATGAAGCACATATATTTTGCTAATCATCTTTATTCTGAAGTCTGAGATGACCGAACTAGGTTTGGAAGTAACACTATTTTTCCAATTATCCAGTTTCCCAAATACTATATCCCAGAAAGAGAATCGACTTCCTAAACACTGTTTTTAACATGATTCTCCCAGGTTCCTAATCCTGTATGAGCCTCTGGGAACACGTGTGCTACAGTGTCCATCACTTGAAACCGAGGAAGCCAGTATAGGCTCCACATTTTGTGTGCAAGTAGCCTAAAGGGTTTGTTTCACACAGAAAAACTGAGGATACTTGGTCCTAGACAGCTTCAGTGGTACAGCATTTGAACATGAAATCCCTGTTTGGAAGTTCTACCATTGCTTTAATGAGTCAAGAATCTGCCAAGACCCAAATCTTCAGAACCAGTGAGAGAAGGGCCCGCATATGATCAACAACTCCTTGGATTCCAATTAATTAGTATCATATGATTATGACACACAAAAAGAGCCCTTCAACTTGCTGCCATCATGTCAATGTTGACTCATGGTAACCCTTTTGAACAGGATAGAAATGCCCCTGTGATTTTCTGAGACTGTAACCACATTGGAGTAGAAAGCCGCAGGTCTTTCTCTCAAGGAGTGGCTTGTGCTTTCACTGTTGGTGATCTTTCAAATCACAGTCCATTGTTTATACACGATACCACCAGGGATGTGCAGTAGGTGAGAAAACAAATTATTTCTTGGCTTATCTGACAGCATCTTTAATTCCTAAGAAAATCCAGAGATTTATGTGCAACAAAACCATGGAGTAAATATGTCTAGTTGGTGTTGATAACTATTAAAATGCCTAGTTTAGAATAAAAATCAAAATAATACAAAGCTACTAACTAAGATCCAACTAAATGTTTCCACAGAAATGCAGTTTAATTGTAAAGACACAGGTTAAAGCTAATTGATGGAATAACCACAACCACCACAAACACCACACACACATGCAACCCAATTAAAACTGGGAAAAGGTATAATAAATAACTTAATAAAGTACATGAGCAAACACTCCAACAAAGGATATTTCAATAGTTGACAGACACATATAAAGATTATCAATCTTATTAGCCATCAGATAAATGCAAATCAAAAGCAACCAGGGATAAGCATTTCACTCCCACCAGGAACAGTTAGGATGAAAATAAACTTTAAAATGGAAAAGAACAAAGGTTTGAAGGGATTTGGAAAAATTAGAATTCTCACCGACTGTTTGTGGGAATGCAAAATCTATCAAACAGTCTGGAAATTCCTCCAACTACTAGAGAAAATGTTGTCATAAAATAAAAACAAATAACCCTCCACCCCCAACCAAACCCACTGCCATGGCTTCAATTAACTCATAGTGACCCATTAACACAGAGTAGACATGCCCCTTTAGGTTTGGGGGAATGTAAATATTTATGGGAGAAGACAGCTTAATCTTTCTTTGACCCTACTCATAACCTGCTATGCCACCCAGAAATTCTACTTCTCAGTATATACAGGAGCTCTAACCACTTAATTGGTTTTATTGTAAGGTATTAACCAAAGGTCAGCATTTTGAACTCACCAGCACTTCATAGCTGAAATTTTCTGCTCCCATAAAAATTTGGTGCTTTACAAACCCTGGGGAGTGTGGGGGGAGGTCAGATGCTTATAGACATCTTCCCTGAAGGCAGTCCCTGCCAGACTGCTGTCTCCCCACACCACAGGGGTGGGCCTGCTCCCTGCTGCTGGAGACAACAGATTACTTCTCACTGAAGCTTGGGACCATTAGCTTGGTTCCTGTAGGTGGGGTTTACACCCTACTGTTTATGGTTCCTATGAAGGTCCAGAAAACAGGTCAAGGTTAGGTTGCCATCCTAAATCTAGGATCTGCCCATCTTGTCACATGTATACCCCCAATCCCTCCTCTTCCTATTGCGTGTAGTTCCCGAGACCACCCCCTCTCATTACTGTATTACCTATAGCACAGCCCCTTCCTGTGACGTACGTCCTTACCTGTAATTAGGGGGCTTGCAGGTCTCCAGAGAATATAAAACCCTGGGCAAGCATTAAAGAGCTCTCTCTCTCTCCACGTGGACCACCAAGGGGGGCTGAGGTGAGCATGCTACTATGAATTGTTTCTGACTCCATTTATTTCAATATTTCTCTTCTATCTCTCATGCTCTCTGTAACTTTGCTATAATCTTGACTTATTATTGATGTACAATTGCACCTACTGGACCAGTAATGATGTGTTAGGGGCTGGCTTCCCCTGTCAGGAGAGCAATTCTACTCTCTCCTACAGGTTCACTATGAGTTAAAATTGATACAATGGAGTGAGTTTTTTTTTTATAGGTATATTGGAGTGAGAAAAACACATGCATATACACACCTATGTTTATTGCCATACTATTCATATCAGCAAAAATATAAAAATTATCTAAGTGTCCATCATTAGATGAATGGATAAATAATGTGTAGTACATATATCAATAAAACGCTACTCAGAGATAAAGAAAAATATCCTTCTAAAACATCTTGCAACATGGATGAACCTTGTGTGGAGCAAAATAAGTCAATCACCAAAAGGAAGTATTATACATTTTCACTTTTAAGAAATAACATGAAAAGATAAACATAAAAACTAATATTTATTAGTGACTTCTAGGGATTGGGGCAGATTGGAGAAATGAGTTTCTCTTTAGATTATACATACTGGTGTGTTTGGTGATGGTAACAACACCAAGTGAATGTGATATGCGCACAACTTAACAAAAGTAAACAATTTTACCAAGATGTACATAAGAAAAAAGGATCTTTTGGCAATCACTGTAGCACATATAATTTGGCAACAGTAACAACAACCAGAAGATATATATATACTTTTATAAACATTTCATAGGTTTTCTAATGCTATAAATCTTTAGAGAAGTAGAAAGTTTCATCTTTCTCTTATGAAGTGGCTAGTGGATTTGAAGCGTTGATTTTGTTGTTAGCAGCCCAATATTTAACCCTCTACTCCCCCAGGGTTACTTGTGTATATTCATATGCCAGAATGTGTGTGAATATGTGTATGCATATATTTGCATTATACCTCTCGAGATTGGTTTTCTAAGTTTAAAAACAGGTTCAAATGCTTTGGTTAATCGACATAACAATTAGCTTAGTTTATTGAATAGAGTCTGGGATCTTAACAACTGGTGAAAAGCTATTTCGAAGAAAACAATCAGTCTTTACTTATATGAAGCAAAAAAAAACGGAAAGAAAGAAAAAAAACAGAAAGAAAAATTAGTTTAGCACTGAAGCTACGGTTCAGGGAGAGGGGCATGTCTGAGCAGAGCACACAGGAGCAAGCAAAGAAGGAAGGAAAATGGAACATATTCTGGCCCACCAAACCACAAAGATGATATTCCTGCTCTGAACAGTCAATGTACAGAGAGAACCATAGGGCTAGCCCCACTATGAGACACAATATCCCTCACTGACCCCGAGCGCTAAGGGGCACAAGACTGGAGACACAATGCAGGAAGTGAGCCCAATCTGACCCCACCACACCAGGGAGAAACATGAAGGGCCTGCAGAGCAGTAAGGGGAGCAAAGCATTTAAGTCCCCGGGGAATACCAGAAATAGACTTTGGGGCCAGAGCATGGCACCCCATCAAAACTCAACCGGAAAACCCTCATAAAAAACAACAAATCAGACCTGGAACTATTTATAGGGTTTTCTTTTTTGTTGTTTGTTTGCTTGAGGGTTTTTTGTTTTGTTTTGTTTTGCTTTTTGCTGTTTGTTTTATTTTGGTTTTGTGCTTATTGTTGTTTTTGCATGTCTGTCTAGACGGATAAGATAGGCAGAATAAACAATCTGGTGGTGAAATGAACAGGAACAACTGTTTCAGGAGAGGGGACATAGAAGAGGGGGAGGTGGAAAAAGGAAGGGGTGTGTCAACAATCCTAAGGACAAAGGAACAAGTGATGTAAAATACACAGGGAGGAGGATGTAGGATGCCTGGTGGGGCTTGATCAAGAGCAATGTAGCTGAGAGGAATTACTGAAACCTGAAACCTGAAACCTGAAACATGATAGTGGGATGAGAGAAAAGTAAAAGGAAATAGAGGAAAAAACTAGGAGTCAAAGGATATTTCTAAAGGTCTAAATAGAGGCATGTATATATGTAAATATATTTATATACAATGATAGGGAAATAGATCTATGTATATATATTTAAATGTTAAGTATTAAGGTAGTAGATGGATATTGGGCCTCTACACAAGTACTCCCTCAATGCAAGAACACTTTGTAATGCTCACCTTCCCAACAAGATGGCTAAAGACACAATGGGTGCATAAGCAAATGTGGTGAAGAAAGCTGATGGTGTCTGACTATCAAAAGATAAAGCATCTGGGGTCTTAAAGGCTTGAAGATAAGTGGACACCTAATTGAGAAGCAACAAAACCTACATATAAAAAGTACACCCATCTCTGTGATCATGAGGTGTCGATGGGATCAGGGATCAGGCATCGAAGACCCAGAACAAAAAATTATATCAATATGAATGAGGCGGTGTGCAGAGTGGAGACCAAAAACCCATCTGTAGACAATTGGACATCCCCTCTCAGAAGGGTCACAAGGAAGAGACGAGCCAGTCATAATGCAGTATGGCATTGATGAAACATACAATTTTCCTCTAGTTCTTTAATGCTTCCTTCCCCCTCACTATCATGACCCCAATTCTACCTTACAAGTCGGCTAAACCAGAGCATGTACACTGCTACGGATAAGAGCTCACAACACAGGGAATCTGGGACAGATAACCCTCTTAGGACCAATAATGAGAGCAGTGACACCTGAAAAGGAAGGGGAAGTTGGGAGGAGAAATATGGAACCAATCACTATGATCAACATATAACCCACTCCAAGGGGGACAGACAACATAAAAGTGGATGAAGGAAGACAGCACTTGGTGTAGGTGACCAGATTTTAACATTGGTAAAGCGGGACACCAGCGGGACACCATTGATAAAACTCATATCCTGGTGAAATAGCCACATGGCAGCTGAAAACCATATAACCTAGCTTGTGCATTCTTTTCCAAAATCAGGACTTATTAATAATGCCGCGGGATGCGGAAACAATTGTTAAAAATCGGGACTGTCCCGCCAAAAGCAGGACGTCTGATTACGAGTGAAAAGAAAATGTTTTGAAAATGATGATGGCAACATATGTACAAATGTTCTTGACATAATATATCTATGCATTATGACAAGAGCTGTAAGAGTCCCCAATATAATGATTTAAAAAAAAGATTATGAGTGTACACACACCACAGTCCTATTCTGCCCACTTACCAACTGTTCTCATTAATTTCACATAGTTGGATACTGATAAAATAGAAAAAAAATTTATGAAACACAATGGCAAATTCCTTTTTAAAAATCCACATATAACCAGTTTTAGAAACACATATAGTAAAATCAGAATGGTACAAAAAAGATCAGCACAGACCCTGCCCAAAGATTACACTCAAATTGGTGAAGATTTTCGCATTTTTTGCTTCAGTAAAATATCAAAAGCTTCATTAAAAATCCATACTTAAAAGTCAGTTGAGACTACTACACTAAGATAATTTTAAATTGTCAAGTAAAATCAACCCACTTTAACCTAAGTAATAGCTTGGCTCAAATAAACAAAAAAAAAGGAAATCATTTGTATGTACTAGGCTTCTTTAAAAAATCACTTATATAAGGTCAAATGGTCAATAATTATTGTTTAGAAAAGATGAGAAGACATGGGGAAATGGAAAGTAGATTAATGAAAATGGGACAACCTGAACAGAAATGAATGCTATTGCATTGTGAAGAATGTAACTAATGTCAATTGACAACTTGTGTAGACATTATGGAAAGAGAATCTAAACTGCATCTAAGCCTTCACTGAAAATGCAATGAAATATCCTTTAAAAAATAAAATAGGTAAATAAATTTTTATTTCTAATTTTTATTACATTTCAGGTAATCAATTTCGTATGGGCAAAAGTATAAACAGTTCTCCAAAGAGGATGTGTGTAGCTAATAATCACATGAAAAGATGTTCACATCATGAATTTTGAAAATGCAAGTCAAATCACAGTAAGATACTATTTCATCCCAATTTGGATGATTATATAGGAACCCTGGTTGTACTGAGGGTTGACCGTAAGCCAGCTCTTGTATATTTCATGTCAAATTGGCATGTGAGGCCTAATAATTGCCAATGATGTGACCTAACAGAAGATTAGGTTGGTTGGTGTGAAATCCTTTTGTCCAGATGCAAATGAAAGGAAGTTTCCTTGGGGGTTAGCCTACTTCCTATAAAATGGGAATGCTTGCTTTTATTGCTGAGTCTGGATTCTGTTATCTGATATGTCAAATGATGGTTCTGTGGACTTGAGCCAATGACCTATCATATGCTTGCTGATCCTATTTAGTGGCCTGACATTTGACCTGTCAAACTTGGATTAATTCACGTATCCAGTAACAAATCTATTCTGTGATCTTCTTGCCTATTTTGGTTTCATCAGATACTAAAGCTACAGGAGACAGGTGAAATGTCAAGTCTAACATGTGACCCATGGACTTGGAACCAAACTGGACTCTCCACTTTTACAATTACATTAGTTCTATTTTCACATACACTTCTCTGTGTTCCTGTGTGTGCTCATGCACATATGTCACTGATTTTCCTTCTCTCCAGAAGTCAGCCTAACATAGCTGCTAACCTCAAGGTGGACAGTTCAAACCAAGTAACCATTTTACAGGGGTAAAATTAGGTGCTCTACTACTATGAAGATGTATTGTCTCAGAAAACCTACATACCGGGTCACTATGAGTCTGAATCAACTCAACAACATTGTTTTGAAATTGATTATAGGAGCCCTAGTTACCCAGTGTGGTATTTATATAATCATTTGTGAATTTGAGGATAAGAATGAAGGGGTGGAATCTAGTCGGTCAATTGGGTCATAGCCAATGAAGCCTCTCTGTGGGCATAGCCTTCTCCTGAGAATTTTGGGAAATCTGGTATCTCCTCCTTGGAGTCCCTGGGAAACATTGCTGCTGACAAGACACATGGAACTACACTAGTTTCCTGAGCTGAAGAAGCCACATGAATCTACTCTGATGCAATCAGACCTCTAAAGCCAGAGAAACCCTGTAGAGACCCCTGCCAGGGCTGAGATTTTAAACCTCATTGGATCCAAAGACTTTCTACCCACTACACTTGTTGTCATTGCATGTGTTTCTTGAGTCTAAAGAGGACTGTATAGATTATTATCAGACATATGGGCTAATATCAGACTTATGGGCTTGGGCTGGACTATTTTGGGATGCATTTTTAATGTACAATTACCCTTTATATAAAACTCTCTCTTATATACATATGAGTTTCAATGGATTTGTTTCTCTAGTCTACTCAGACTAATACACCCAGTGATTAAATGCTTGACTGCAAATCAAAAGGTTAGTATTCAAACCCATTAGCCATTTTACCAGAAAATTATGTGAAAGTCTATTTTGTAAAAATTTGGGATATCCTCTGGGGAAGTTCTATCCTGTCTAACAGGATTATTTAGAGCCAGAATTAACTCAAAGTTTTGAGGATAACTTTTATCAGAGAAATATAAAATATTGGCACATCTTTGGAGAAACTGAGAAAAAAATTGCCATTGCTGCTGTGGATGCAAAATGGTATAGCCACTGGAAAAACAGTTTCTCAAAAGGTTAATTATAGAATTATCTTATGAGTCATCAATTTCACTACCAGGTATATTTCAAAAGTCTTGAAAGCAGGCATTCAAAGAGATACTTGTACACCAATGTCATTGCAACATTATTCGTAATAGCCAAAGGGTGGAATTTATCCAAATGTGGATAAGTAAATGTGGTAGCGTTATAAAATAAGATATATTTCAGCCATAAAAAGAAATGAAGTTCTGATATATGCTACCACTTGAATAAACATTGAGAACAGTATGCTGACTGAAATAACTTGTAAGGAAATCATATGATCCCACTTATCCGAAGTATATAGAATAGGCAAATACAGGGAGATAAAAGGATAACAGTGGCCATCAGACATGCTTGTTTTTACTATTGTGGCTAGTGTGTTGCTTGATGTTAGAAGATATGCCATTGGTATTTCAAACACTGCCAGGTCACCCATGGTGAAGGTTTCAGCAGGTCTTCCAGACTAAGAACAGATTAGGAACAAAGAAAAGGAGCTTCGCTTCTGAAAATGTAGCCTCTGAAAATCGTATGAATACCAGTAGAATATTATCTGATATAGCACCAGAAGATGAACAACTCAGGTTGGAAGGCACTCCAAATTTCACTAGGCAAGAGCTGCCTCCACAAAGTAGAACTGGCCTTATTGATACAGATGGAACAAATGTGTTGTAACCTTCATTTAATGATGGGAAAGTACTCAAAATTAGGAGAAACCACTTCAAACATCCATTAAAAATTGGAATGTGGGATATCTGAAATACAAATATAGGAAATTTATAAGTCATCAGAAATGAACTGGAATGCATAAAAACTGGTAGGCTAGCCATTCGTGAGCTGAACTGACTGGTATTGACTTATTTGAATCAGATAATCAGGCGTCCTCAAACTACGGCCCGTGGGCCACATACGGTCCACCAAGGACATTTATGCCGCCTGCCAGGTGTTTTACCCCGTTTGTTTTTTACTTCAAAATAAGATATGTTCAATGTGCATAGAAATTTGTTCATAGTTTTTCTTTTAATTATAGTCCGGCCCTCCAATGTGTCTGAGGGACAGTGAACTGGTCCCCTCTTTAAAAAGTTTGATGACCACTGGCTCTGTAAGAAATTACAAATTCAAGAGGAATTATATCACATTGAGCATCAAAAAGAACATCTCATGGTCTCTATTGAAGTACAATATAGCCTGTGATAGGACAACATCTATATTTATACAAGGAAGACAACTTATACAAAGATAACAAATAGTACAACTATTATCAAAATTTAAACATCTACCACTAAAGCTAGTATTGAAGAAATTGAAGATTTTTACCAACTTCTGCAGTCTGAAATTAATCAAGCATACAGTTTAGATAGATTGGTCTGTATTGGTAACTGGAAAGAGACAAAAAGGAGGATAAGTAGTTGGAAGATATTCATCAGGAGGTGATAGAAACAAGAATAGCGACCACATGATAGAGTTTTGCAAGACCAATTCCTAATAATTGGAAATAACCTTTTCAATAACATCATTGATGACTCTTCATATGAACATCACCAAATGAAACACATTGAAACCAAGTAGAGTATATCTGCAGAAAATATCAAGGAGAAGTATACAATAGTATTACTCAGTACAAAGTGGAGATGATGGAAATTATGATATAAGGTTTTGTGTCAACTTGATTGGGCCAGCGTTCTCAGCCAGCGTTAGGCAGTTAAAGCTAATAATTTCACTTGATGAGATCTAATACAGTGCAATTAGATGCCACTAGTCAGTTCTGACTCATCTCAACCCTATGCCTAACAGGAAGAAGCACTTCTCAGATCTCAGGGATTCTCACAATTGTTCAATGATCCCTCTGTTCAGCCACTCTGTCAATCTCTTTCATCCAGGGTTTCTTTTACACCCCCCTCCACTTTACCAAGCATGATTACCCATGTCCAGAGAATAATCTCTCCTAATACAATGCCCCCAAATTTGTGAGAGAAAGTGTTATCTTTGCCTCTAAATAGCCTTCTGGCTGTACTTCTTTCAAGACATGCCTGTTTTGTCAGTCCATGGCAAAATACATCTTTGCCATGTTTCCTTTGATCATCCTTATTCAATGTCCAAATCACATGCAAAAGAGGAAATTGAAATATGGTGTGATAGCATTTTTGGGTTTGTTTGGGTTCTTTTGTTGTTGTTATTGTTATTGTTTTTTGCCAACACGGCATACATTAGAAGATGTAGGTAGTTTAACTTGTTGATCAGGTCCCAGCTTGATGACCTCTTTTGAAGATGTGACTGAGATAAATGATTCCTTGAGCCAAACCCCTTCCGCTCTCTCCCTGGTGATCAGACCTGAGCTAGCTGCACTGTCTCAACCATGTGCTACGCTACCTGTGGGCTGAGCCAAACTCTGGACCATGGTGGACCCAGTTGCTGTGTGGTACTGTTCCATGACCTAGCACTGCCCCACTTTGCTGTGTCTGCTGCCTGCGGGCCGACTCCACTCATCTTCCCACCACTCCAGATGCCACCCCACCCCACAGCCACTTGATCCCCCTACATCTACACCATGGTGCTTTGCTACTTGCTACCCTGCACTACTGGCCTCTGCTCCACCTCAACATCTCATCTTCCTACTGTTTGCTTCCTTGGCCTTGGGCAAGTGGCTGGTGGGAGCTGGAAGGACCTTCAGTATATTAACTGTTCCACAAAATTGAGTTGGACTGAGCTGTCTGTACTGCCACGTGGACCCATTTGCTGCTGTATTCCTTTTTTGCTATAAAAACCTGTATAATCATAAGTGGCCTAGTTTTGTTTCTATAGGAAATGCTGCCTAACACACATGATTTGGCTTAAGTATGACTTGGTCCTCAAAGTAATATCCTTGCTTTTGAACACTTTAAAGAGGTCTGTACAGGATATTTTCCTAATGTAATGTGTCAAGAACATTATACATGAAGTAAAAGGTCACTAAAAAGACAGGAAATAAAGATCAAAGAAGATGTCAGGAGAAACTCTGATGCTTACCCTTAATTGTAGAGTACTTTAAAAAACTGGGGAAAATATGTTGAAGTGAAAGGTTTGAGCAGAAAATTTCAAAGGGCAGCTCAAGAAGAGAGAGTTAAATATTATCATGAACTATCCAAAGACAAAGAGTTAGAAAACCGAAAAGTAAGAACATACCCAACATACTTAAACTGAAAGAACTCAAACCGTGAGTAGCAATACTGAAAGATTCTATGGGCATAATATTGAATGATAAGTAGGAAGCATCAAATGAAGATGACATAACACATAGAGTCACTATATTAGAAACAAACTTAACATTCCATCAGTTTAGGAGGTAGCATATGAGCAAGAACCAATGTTATTATAAGAAGAAGTTCAAGCTACATTGAAAGCATTTGTAAATAACAACATTCCAGCAATTGATGGAATACCAATCGAAATGTTTCAAATAGCACATGAAGTACTGGAAGCATTTACTCGTCTATGCCAGGGAAGTTTGAAGACAGATACTTGAATGACTGACTGGAAGAGATTCATATCTGTACACATTCCAAAGAATGGTGACCCAACAGAATGCTCAAAATAGTGAATAATATCATTGATATGAAATACTAGTAAAATTTTGCTGAAGATAATCAAAAAATGGTTGCAGCAATCCATTTACAGGGAGCTGCCAGATTTTCAGGCCAGATTCAGAACAAGACATGGAACAAAGGATGCCATTGCTGATGTCAGATGGATCTCAGCTGAAAGTAGAGAATATCAGAAAGATGTTTACTTGTGCTTTATTGACTATGTCAAAGCATTAGACTATGTGGATCTAAATAACCTATGGATAGTATTGAGAAGAATGGGATTTCCAGAATACCTCATTGTATTCATGCAGAACTTGTACATACATCAAGAGGCAGTTGTGCAAACAGAACAAGGGAATACTGCATGCATTGAGATCTGAAAAGGTCTGCATCAAGGTTGCATCCTCTTGCCATATTTATTCAATCTGTTTACTGAACAAATCATCAGAGAAGCTGGATTATATGAAGAAGAATGTGGCACCAGAATTGGAGGAAGGGTTAACAAACCATGATATGCAGATGATATAACCTTGCTTGCTGGAAGTAAGGAGGACTTAAGGTACTTGTTGATGAAGATAAAGGATTACAGCCTTCAGTGTGGATTACAACTCAATGTAAAGAAGACCAAGATCCACACAAAGGGACCAACAGGGAAAAATGATAAATGGAGAAACAATGGAAACTTTGAAGGATTTAATCTTGCATAGATGCACAATCAATGCTTACGGAAGCAGCAGACAAGAGATCAAGTGATACAATGGGTTGGGTATATTGGGTAAATATGCTGCAGAAGTCCTCTTTAGAATACTGAAAATTAGGATGTTACTCTAAGGACTAAGACATGCCTGACCTAAGGCATAGTATTTTCAATACCCTCATGTGCACATGAAACTGGGACATTAACTAAGGAAGACGAATGAACAGGAACATATGAATTGTGATGCTAGTGAAGAATATTGACATATCATGGACTACAAGGACAAACAAATCTGCCTTCGAATGAATATGGTCAGAGTGCTCGTTGGAGACAAGGATGGAACACACTTAGAGGAAAGTATTTTACATATTTTGGACATGTTGTCAGGAGAGACCAGTTCTTGGAGAAGGACATCATGTTTGGTAAAATGGAGGGGCAGTTAAAAATAAGAAAGCCCTCAATGATATGGATTAACATAGCAGTTTCAATAATGGGCTTGTCAACCATAGGAAAAATTGTGAGGATGCTGCAGGACCAAGCAGTGTTTAGTCTGCTGGTAATAGGGTTGCTCTGGGTTGGACCTGACTCAGTGGCACCTAATAAAAACATCAACAACAAAGATTTGTTAATGAAGTCTGATATTTATAACCTGGGAACTGCCTATTTCGAAGGATTCTATGGACAAAATACACACATGTTTGCCATTTGCTACACTGTGGCGGCTTAAATGTGGTTATGATGGTAGCAGGATCAATTGTGATGAATGGATTTCAACATAACATTCTGAGCCAGTTCAATTCTCAAAAATTAACCCTGAAAACTTTGTAAAGATGAGGAACATTATTTGACATAGTGTCAGGGATGAACCTTTCAAGTTGGAATGTCCACAAAATAAGATAGGAAGAATTGCAGAATTGACTTAATGATATGTATAGAGCAACACTTTCGAGACCCTTATTTTCTGATGGGGCATTATTCAAAATGAGAGGAAACAACTGCAAACATCCATTTATAATCAGAACACGGAACGTTACAAGTACAAATATAGCAAAATTGGAAGTTGTAAAAACAAATGAACACATAAAGATCAATATTCTCGCCATTAGTAGACTAAAGTTGACTGACAGTAGTTATTTTGAATTAGACAATCATATGGTTTACTATGTCTAAAGGAAAATTTCAAGAGAAATGACATTGTATTCATCATCATCATCATCATCATCATCATCAAAAAAACATTTCAAGACTTATCTTAAAGTACTATGCTGTTGTGGTAGGATAACATCAATACCCATATAAGGATGACAAGTTAATGCAACCATGATAAAAACTTATGCAGAAGCCACTAAAGCCAGTGTTGAAGAAATCCACCAACATCTGCAGATTGAACTTGTTCAAACATGAAATCAAGATCAATTGATATTTACTGGCGATTTGAAAATGAAAGTTGGAAACAACAAGGAAACATAAGTAGTAGGCAATGTGGATATAAAAGGAGCTGGGGAACACGTGGTAGAATTTTGTGAGACTGACAACTTCTTCATTGCAAATATCCTTTCAACAACATAAACAATGGCTATACATAAACAGTGGCTATACAACTGGACCTCACCAGATGGACTACACCAAAACCAAATGGACTATATCTGTGGGAAGAGACAATGGGAAAGATCAATATCATCATACAAAAGAAGAACAGGAACCTACTTTAAAACAGACCCTCAATTAATTGCACATACACAAGTTCAGGTTAAAGATAAAGAAAAGTAAAACAAGTCCACTAGAAATGAAATATGACCACAAGTATATTCCAAAAATCTAGACGCCATCTCTAGGGGAGATTAGATACACTTAATATTGTTTATTAAATACCTAGAAAAACTGTGGAATAACCTCAGGAATATCATATATGATGAAAAGAAAGTCATTAAAAATAAAGGAATTAAAAAAAGAAGACCATGGTAATGATGGTGATATCTAGAGATGTCAAAAGGGACTCCAAACAGGACTCTTGAAAATAGAGTAGATAAAGAAAAGTGGGAAAAAATGAAGTAAAAGAAATGATCAGAATAATTCAAAGGCAGCTAGAGGAAAAAAAAGTAAAATATTCAAATGAAATGTGCACAAACGTTGAATTAGTAAGCGAAAAAGAAAGAATACACTGAGTATATCTCAAACTGAAATAAATGCAGAAAATTCAAGCCTTGAGTTGAAATATTGAAAGAGTCTATGAGCAAAATATCAAATGATACTGGAATTATCAAAAAAATGATGGAAGGAATACACATAGTTTCTGTACTGAATTTTTTGGACATTTGTACATTTCGAGAGCTAGTGTAAGATTAAGAATTTCAATGTGTACTAAAGACATTAGCAAAAACAAGGCTTCAGGAATTGATAGCATGCTTATTGAAATCTCTCACCACCATCACCACCCTACCCAAAAAAAATGATGCAGTGCTGGGATTACTCACTAGACTGGATCAAGAAATTTGGAAGATCCACTGACAAGGCTAACTGACTTGAAAGCATCTATGTTTGTGCTCATTTCAAAGAATTGTGGAAATTATTGAACAATATAATTAATAATACATACAAGTAAAATACTAGATGTTAATTCAAAAGTAGTTATAACTGTAAATTATTAAGAAACTGGGAGAAATGCATGCTGCATTCATTAGAGGACATGAAATGAGAAATATTATAGATATCAGGTGATTCTTGACTGAAAGCAAAGAGTAACAGAAGGCTGTTGGTTACTTATTTCAGTGACTGTGCAAAGTCATTTGAGTGTTCGAATCATAACCAATCTCATATAACACTGCTAAAAATGTGTAATCCAGGGCACTTAATTGTGCTTCTATTGAATCCATGAATAAACTAAGAGATGATCTTTCTAACAAACCAAGGGGATTACTTCATGGCTTAAAATCAGGAATGGTGTGCAATCAGGGTTGTATACTTTCATCATACTTAATCTGTATGCTGAGCCAATAATTGGAGAAGTTGTAGCATCGGGATTAGATAAAAACCCACAATATGCAGATAACACAATATTGCTTCCAAAAAGTAAAGAGTACATGAATCATTTACTGATGAAGACCAAAGCCTGATCTGTGGATTACAATTCAGTGTAAAGAAAAGGAAAAATCTTACAACTGGACGAATAGACACCATGATAGAGAAAAGATCAAAGTTTTCAAGGCTTTCATTTTACTTGAATCCACCATTAATATCCATGGGAAATCAAAAGGGAAGAGAGGTCAGATGGCTCTCAGATAACAAGTACAGCAACTACCAGAGAAAGTCCACTATGAAGGATATCTTACTGGAAGAATCTCAACATAAAGATAAGCAGACGCAAGTTCATAATGACAAAGCAGCAATGCCTGATTATAGACTCCCCTTTACCAGAGAGCAGACAGGCGCCATTTCTGTGAGTCCTGCTCCTGGTCAGCATAATCATTTCTGCCCTTTGCCCACACTTCCCATTCTCTGAAGCAAGCCAGCCAGCCAAAACTATCACCTCACTAGTCTATGGAAGACAGCTCCATGTAGACTGCACGGTGCAGACAAAATCAGTACCCAAGTTCAACTTTTCAATTCTGATTTTTTCTTTTCCTTCCTCCCTTTGTGTTTTTTGCTCCAGTATCCTCCTCCACCACTTTTCCACCTCCCTCACATAACACATGTATTACCAAAATAACACTATCAAAGAGTATATATATATATATATATATATATATATATATATATATATATATATATATATATATATAGAGAGAGAGAGAGAGAGAGAGAGAGAGAGAGAGAGATTCATTTTTGTATTTTTTCCATTACAATACTCTATTTTTTAAATTCTCTCCTACTTCCTTTTCCAGTATTTTCTTCTGTTGCAGCCCCAATGAACTGAAAATAGCCATTCCTCCTAGGCAAAACAGGCAGTCCTTTAGGTTCCATCATATCCACCCAAACAAGGGCTTTCCCAACAACCCTCTCTGATGCACTAACATGCACATATTCACATTGTCATTAATAACAAAAATTAGCATCCACACCATGGACATTCTCTGCTCTTTTTATTTCTCATTTGCCCCTCATCTGCCTGCAATCCTCCAATATATCATTCTGCTCTCTTTCATTGTCCTTATGAAATATATTTCAGTGAAATTTATTAATTCTGATTATTACCCTTAAAGTGCATTTCCACATTATTTTACAAATGTGTTCACCTCTCCAGACAACCACTTATCTATTATGTCACTCTTGCTCTTCTCTCTCCACCTTCTCCAATTACCCAACTCTTCTTTTCTCCATTTCAACACTGTATATTTTCTAGCTTCATTTAGACTATTCTCAGATAACTAAACAGAGCCAAATGCGTCTACATGACCAGCAGTGCATACAACACCAAGAGCTGTTCCATGATACTGGGGAAATAGCCCTCAACCACAGTAAACAAACCATAATATGAAGAAAAACAAACACAAACAACCAAAAATCACCCAAATGCAATATAGTACTCTGAAAAACAGGCAATAAAACTACCAGAAATTGAATTCAGAAAATGGGTGTTGAAGTCATATCAAGAGATGTAAGAAACAGTAAAGAGAACAAGGAAGAAATGGAAAAAGTAAAATCCTCAAACCAAAAGGAATCACAGAAAACAAACAATGAGATAACCAAATTAGGCAGCATTAGTAAAAAACCTGAAGAATAGAGTGGAAGAAGAGGAAAATTGAACCAGTGAGCTTGAAGGAAAACACTATGACTACAATCGACTAAAGGAACAATCAACAACAAAAAAAGTAAAGGAATCAGAAGAAAGCCTGAGAATAATATGGGGCACTATGAAGAGAAACAACCTACATCTTATCAGGATCCTGGAAGAAGAAACAAAATATCTACAGAGAAAATAGTACAAGAAAGCATAGAAGAAAATTCCCCAACAGCACACATGAGGTGAAAAATAACTGCTCAAGAAGCTGAGAGAACCCCAAATAGGATAAATCCCTAATGAAAAAAATCACAACACTTCATATTCAAGCTATTCAATTTCAAGGAAAAAGAGATAATCCTGAGGTCAGCGAAAGAATAAAAGAACAGTCAACTACCAAAGAAAACAGATAAGGCTATTTTCAGTTCATTGGGGCTGTTTTTCACAACAGGTTATGCTCACTGATATTGTTAGCTTATCATGCCAAATGTCCAAGATGCACAGGTGGTGTTAATTGAAGGGCGGAATGATTCATGCATTTGGTCACTTTAACTTTGCAAGTTCTCACAGATCTTGATTTTGAAATTCAGTAGAGTGAGATTATGCCTTAGCCAGTTAAATGCTGCTGCTTCCAAGCCTCAAGTACACTCAGACATATCTGAGCAGAAGCCACATTATCTACCTGAAACAGCTTTGGTGTTTCCACATGTATATGCAGATGCCCACCAAATATGAGAGTATTTTGCTTTCTCTGACTTGGCTTTTACTAGCAGTCAGCCTCATTCCATCTCTTTTGTAAATGTTTGAAGACTGTGTGGATTCTGGGGCGCCTATGGGATAATGGTGGGCATATGAGATTAAAAAGATCTTTTAGGGAAGTTTCATTGATGTGCATTTAATATTTAATTACAACTCTCTTTTATACACGTGTGTCTGTGGATTTCAACATCTAAAGTGCACAGATTAACTCATTCCCATAGCGGAGTGAACCTCCCTTTGAGCAGCATTGGTTAGATAATAAATCATGAGTAGTCCTGCAAAAGGAGATGGAGCCCTCGTGTCTGAGTGGTTACACACACCAGCCGATCCAGGCGCACAAAAGGCGTTTTTAATTCTAGTAAAGAGTTAACAACCTCAGACACCCAGATGGCAGTTCTGTCCACCTGCAGCCACCTTCACGGCATGTGTTTGTTAAGATGGAGGACATTGAGGATTGTGGTGTAACATATGAGTTAATGTGGGCTGCACTGGTTTGGGATTTTTTCTCCATGTGCATTTACCCTTTATCTAATGCTCTCTTTTATACATTACAGTTTCTGTGGATTTATTTCTGTAATGTACTCAGACTAACACAACTAATATAAGAAAAGGCAGGACACAAGTAAGCACCCATTTCCGTTTGGGAAAGACACTAAACAGTCAAAAGCTATTTTCCTCCATGCCATCTGTGGGTGGCACAAACAGTTAATTGCCCAAATCATAACTAAAACGATCATCTGAACCCATATGGTGGTACCTCAGAACACAGACCTGGTGGTCTGCTTTTGAACCCACACACAGCCTTGCAGCCCCTATCTCACACGGTTCAGTTTGGCTCTGCACACCTGGTAGTTCCATGACTTGGAATCTACACCACAGTAACTGTTTGGATGAAAGGTACTCAGTCCTGTGTTATGACCAGCCTCATGCCGACGATTCTGTCATGAGGCAGTCCTGACCGAAGTCAAATACCTCATGATTCTAGCTTTTCTTTTCTATTTTTTTCTATAAGTAGTTAAAAGACTTTATTAGGAAGGCTATGAAGTCAAAAGTAACTCTTGATAGAATTTTCTTTCATCCTTTAAGTCGGCTCTGCAAATATATAATCAGTGATTTAGCTGTAAGATCAAAGATCCGTTAATTTATTTAAAATATATTTTGGTTCTTAAAATTTATTCCATAAAGTACATATTTTATTATAAATTCCCTACTTAAACAAAAGAGGTAATAAATAAAAACAAACAAAAAAACAAACACAAAATATAAAAACCCCAACAAAACAGTAACTGAGCATCTTTATAAAAATTGTAAAAAACTAACAAGAGAAACCAATATTGTGTGTGTTTGTTAATATTAAAAAAAGTGAAAAATCTCTGGATGGGGGACTCCCACCCCCTGGCTTTGCATATCTCACCGTCATCAGTCTGTGGGGCTTGAATATATTGGATATAAACTTACAGCTACAGTGGCATCAGAGGTGTGTGGTATAGCATGAGTGCATGCTACTTATGGTAAACTTTCTAAAAAAAAGAAAGAGAATCAGATGGTCATAATGCAGCTCATCATAACTATAATACAGCACAACTCAGAGATTGTGTTTTCTGGGTCTTTGAACTGATATGAGCCAATTGAGTTGTGGGTTGAGGAACTGAATGTGAAATTGACCTGTTTTTTAAAAGCTTGAATGATCTGGAAGGCTAAGGTATGGTTTCAATCATTGTAATAGTGATTTGGGGACTTTTTAGGAACCTGTTTCATGACCCTAATTTACTTCCAACACTGTGGATAGTAACTCACATTCAATGAAGCAAGTGCTTGGCTGCCAACTTGAAGCCGGCTCAATTACTGCCTACTCAGCTTATGCAGACATTTCCTTGCAAACTGGCTTTATTTTTTTAGACAAATAAGTTTCTAATGGCTTATTTTTTCAATTTCCATAAACCTCATTATTTAATAACAAATTTTTTTGATCTCCACAAATGAAAAGGTGCTTATGAAGTATAAACACCAGGGTTATTGGGTAAAAGGTACTGCATGACACAGGGTACCGGGAATTCAGAAGCCTAGGAATTTGGGTGGAAACACTGATTGAGGCACACGAAGACACCGCTTGAGGTGGAATAGCCCTCATGCAGACTTACGAAGTGTGATAACTAGGCAGTGAGCCCTCCTACTCAGTCACAATAACCTACTCCTCAGAACTGTTTTGGAGTCAGGGGAGATTGCATGTAAAGTCAACAGAAAGGATCAGTGTCCAGGCTGGAGTATGAAGGCATCAACATATTAAAGATACTTGCTTCTGTTTGCATCACTTTTATCCCTATCATTCTTCTCCTGCAGCCAAAACTCAGTCCCAGGCGGATGGCAACTTCAGTAACCAGACTGTTCTGTCTGACTTCTACGTTAGGACACATAGACCATCTGAATAAACACTTGATTCTGTGTCCCTCTCCCTCCCATATACAAAACTGCAGCCAGCACCAGACCTTAACCCTGCAGACTAAGAGTTTGTCAAAAGTCTAGAAAGAGCAGTCCATACCCTGGAAACCTAGCATAAAGAAGAGAAGACACAGAATCAAAACCTACAACTGAAAGAAAAAAAAAAGCTCCAGGTGTGTGTCATTCAGACAACCGATTCCAATGAAAACACTTGAGCTTCCCACAGTGTAAAATTTCTTTTACTTCCTTACTATTGTAATTCAAACAGTTTCCCATATCTGACCTCCAAATGTAACTCCAGCAGATTCAAGTATATTAAGGAAGAGGCAATTATTCTGGTGTTTCCCCTGAAACGATTATGGAGTCTTAAACAGTTTTATTATTCTCAGCTCATGCCTTAGATTTTCAACAACTTGAATGTGAAGGAAATCATAAAATGCCACGTTACACAGGTTTCCTTTGTGTTGCCTCACCCAAGACTTTGTCTCATGTACCTTGAACATGTTATCAGGAGAGAGAGTCCCTGGAAAACGACAACATGGATGGAAAAGTTGTACAGCAACTCAAAGAGGAAAAAGCTCAAGATGATGAATGGACACATTGGCTACAACAATAGGCTCAGACTTAGCCACAATGTTCAGGATGATGCAGGACTTGGCAGTGTTTCAATCTGTGAGCATAAGATCAGTGATTCAGACCTGACAGGAGAGCACTGTGTCAGTCTGGGTAGATTAGAGAAACAAATCCACAGAAACTCTTATGTATATAAGAGAGAGTTTTATGTAAGAGTAAAGTGTACTTTAAGAAACCATCCCAACCCAGGCCAGTCCAAGCCCATAAATCTGACATTAGCCCATATATCCAACACAGATCTACAAAGTCCTCCTCAAACTCACAAAACACATGCAATGCCAAATGCAGGAGGAAAGTCAAATCAGTGAGTGTTTAAGCATCTCAGCTCTGGCAGGAGTCTTCACGCTGTTCTCCAGACCCAGGTCTGCATCTTGGCAGGTCCACGTGGCTTCTCAGGGATGTCTCCCAGGAAGTGAGCTTTGCTAGCTGAGGCAAAGAACTAGCTAAGGCAGCCACACACTGGTCAGACCATCATAGAACAAGATACCAGAGAATAAGAAAGGCGGGGCTCACCAAGCCACCATTTATCTCTCTGCTCTTTAATTAATCCCATGTATTTATCGGCCAGGTTAGCACAATAAACCTTAACTATCACAGCAACTAACAACAACTTGCATAAACCTCAGTCTTCCACAAATGTAGACCTCAGAATTCAATCCCTAAGTTAAACTTAATTTAATAGCAGTTTGTTATTTATTATAAATTAATGCAAGAATACAAAGTACAGGTTTCTTAATTTGCTGTTCACAGCGTGTACTCCTGATGCTGCAACACATCACAGGACCTCACTGGGGCGTCATGTACTTTCCTTTTCTCATTTCAAATTTGAAAATTTGTTAGAGTACACAATGTGTTGACGCACCAGTGCTACTCCTCCTTTGAAATAAAAACTTAAGCCCGCTTCTACTTGAAGGACAGAAGTTGCTAACTTTTTTAGCTGGGATGTGGATAGACCCTTACAAACAAGGAGAAAAACCTGAAAACAAAAACTCCACTTCAAGTTGGCTTGCTAGAGCATCATCATCCTTAAGCACTGTCTATAAACACCCAGGCCATGTTGCTCAGGGAGAGAGATTTTGATGAACAATGTCATCCTGAGTTCTACTATTAAATAAATAGTTGTTCTCTGTTTTGTTACTGTTTTAGTTGGGGACAGGCTGTCCAAATCACCCTGACTGCATAACCTAATTTAAATAAATAAGGCAGATTGTAGAGCGCTTTTGTTTGTGTGTTTGTTTCAGATATACTCCCATAGGCTCCCAACCAGTAAATCCTTAAAAGAGCAGGAAGCCTCATCTTTATCCAAAGAAATGACTGGTTGATGTGGACTGTCAACCCTGTAGTTAGAAACATATATGTAAACCACTAAACAAACAAAACGCAGGAAATAAACTAGTTTAATTGTGGGCAATGCATGCTGTATATGTAAATTTAAACATTTCTCATATCCTTTGGATTGGTTCATTAGGCAACGTGTGGAATTTACAGGGTTACACAGGAGTAACATGTTCGGGGCCTTGAGTGTGGAAATACCCCTCTTAATGATTTTCTCTGTGACTGACCTATTGGCCACTCACATCACACACTGTGAGCCTCGCTCTGCTTTTCCAGTGGCTGCCTCCATGCTGACGGTAAACAAGCCAGGAAACCACCTTCCTGCCTGCATCCTAGCTTGCCTGCCCTCAGGAAGGCCAGTGAGGCTTGGGTAATAACATCCCAGAGGGACAGGTGTACTCAATGGGATCAGGTTTTTCCTTGGTCATATAACCTATTAAAAATACTTTTACCACAGAACTCTGATCACTAGGAGTCTGAGAACATTGCAGTAGTAGGTCTGCACCAGACAGACATAAGTAGAAGAAACAGAGAAAACATAAATAAATGGAGACGTAGAATTATGGAGACTCTATGTCTTTAGCTGTGCTGGGGTACAATGAGACACATCCTTGTGTTCAAAACTTCATCATACATTTGGAATACTGGTTATTCACACCATGACAGGGAGGTTTGGGGAAAATAGGGAGCTAAAAATATGAGTACAATAAAGGAGGGTATGTGTATAATATGTGAATTATAGGCCAATAAAACAGTTAAAACAAAAAGTAAAAGTTCAAGCTATTACCTCTCCTCCCTGCATAGATGCATAGTCTTTTGTAGGTGCCATCAGTCAGATTCCAACGCACGGTAGAGCCATGTGGCAGGGCAAAGCTGCCCCACAGGATTTCTCAGGATATTGTCTCTGCAGTAATGAATGGCCAGGTCTTTCTTCCACAGCACTGCTTTCAGTTAGCTGCTGAGAACTGCTTCATGTAGTGCCATCAGGGTGTCCTCCACACATACTCCGGCTTCCCATGACCTATTCCCCACGTTATAACTAGAGCATTCATTTGAAAGAGAAAACCATTTTGTGTCAAAGCCTTCCCTCTCCATCTCAGAATCAAAGCTCCAATCACAATGATCTCTTAAATTCCCTGAAAATTGCCAGGCTCTCACCTACCTCATAATCATCCTGAATAGCCTTGGTGGCAGAGTAGCTATGTGTTGTGCTGATAACTACAGGTCAGCAGTTCAAAATCATCAGCTGTTCCTCAGGAGAAAGACGAGGCTTTCTATTCCATTGAATAGTCACAGTCCCAGAAACCCACAGGGGAAGTTCTAGCCTGTCCTAAAGGGTTGCTGTGAGTCAGCCTTGAGTCCATGGCAGTGAGTTTGTTTGAGTTTTGTTCTTATTTGTCTCCTAACTGGAGTCCTTGGATGGAACAGTCAATGCCCGTGACTGATCAAGAGTTTGACAGTTTAAGTTCACAAGCAACAACACCCTCAAGAAAGTTCTGGCATCGTACTTCAAAAATATAATGACCATTGAAAACCCCAGGAAGGATATCTTTCCTCTGTCACACGTGGGTCTCTGAGATTTGGAATTCACTGGACGGCAACTGGTTGTTTGCCTTTGGGCTAACTAGCTGCTACTTAAGGAACCTGGATGGTGTAGTGCATTATGTATTGGGCTGATAAACACAAGGTCACCAGTTCAATGCCACCAGCTGCTCTGTGGGAGATCAATGAGACTATCTTTTGACAAAAAGAATTTCATAGGTTCCCAAATTTATTTGGCTAACTAGCCCTTACAGAAAGTAATAATCACTCAGCACTTCTGTGGCAATTGAAAACTTCTGTAGGGTAGTCCATAACCTGGGATAAAGTATAGGTATCTGCTGTTGAAACCTCCCTGCATCATTCCAGTGATCCCAACCTCACCCTCAGGGGAGCGCCTTTACTCACTTTGGGGAACACTGACTTGCAGGCTCTGGAAACACCAGGGGGCATTTCTAAGTCTGTCTTAGAGGGTCCCAATAGTCAGAATTGACTTGTTGATGGTGGTGTGGTTTTAACTCCTACTCCTGCAGATCTCAGCGGCCATGTTGGTTCATCTGGAGTCACACTGAAGAAATCTCAGCCTTGGTACTTATTGACTGTATAAGTCTGGGAAAGTTCACCTAAGCATCCTTACTGTTATGATTAAAGGATTCTGTCCCTTTCAAGTTTTTCTAACACATGGCCAGTTCCCACATATGCTTCACTCTTCTTGTGAAATCCTGTCTTGGGAAAAGCATATAGGTTTTGACTTATTTTATTGATAGTTCGGTTATAAAAAAGAATCACTTGCTGGTGTGCACAATGTTTTACCTCACATAAAAATTACTTCTGAAAAATTTCTAGTTGGCATGTGAGATAAAGTTTATTGTGCCAACATGGCTGACACGTGTGGGATTAATTGAAAGGTGGAGGGATAAATGGCTCTGTGAGCCTTGCCATTCTAATTCTCGGGTTTCTTGCTTTCTGATGGTTGGATCAGGATGCAGTTGCCTTAGCCAGTTCCCTTCTTCAACTGGCAAGGCTCATTCATGAAAGACATCCCTGAGGAGAAGCCACATGGACCTACCCTGATGCAGCCCTGGTTGCTGGAGAAGCCATGTGGAGACCCCTGCCAGTGCTGAGATGCTTACATGCTCACTGATTCGGGTTTCCTTCTGCAGTCAGCCTTATTGCGTGTGTTTTGTGAGATGGAGGAGGACTTTATGGATTGGTGTCGGACATATGGGCTAATTTTGGACTTGTTGGCTTCGGCAGCACTGGGTTGGGATGTTTTCTTGATGTGCACTTACCCTTTATATAAAACTCTCTTATTCATGTTTCTGTGGTTTTGTTTCTCTAATGTACCCAGACTGAAACAATATAATTGTAGTTGTTTATTTTTAATGGAATAATGTACTGTAGTCTGAAATTGCAGTGCTAAGTGTGTCATCGTGTCCTGATACACAGTCTTTAAAACATGGGAACACAGGTACAATATTTCATTCTTGACTCTGTGAGAGCTATCGCCAGGGATTGTAACAGAAGTTCTGTGTTTCCTGGATGTCTAACAAATAAGGTGGTGAATGATCTTGGTCTCTATTCAAATATAGAGAAATGATCCAACAAAAGTAATTTTGCCAAAGAAGGGGCTTATGAAACACTTTTTTTGTGTGTGGGTGGGTCGGGAGGAAGTCTGGAAATGAGACCATTTAGCCACCATAGTGGGCTTCTGAGGGAGGTATAATGCCATCTCCTGTTTGAATATTTGGGTGCATGTGATTTGTTCTCTGCTTTTGGTAAATATTGGGGTTGGGAGAACTGACTCATATTGGAGTGGTTCTCAAGCCTCGTTACACAGCATAATCACTTATAATGAAGGTTTAAAAAAAACAGTGGATCATACCACAATCCAAATCAATTAAACTACTGAGGTGAGAGCTAGGTGATTCCTGATAGCAGTTCATACGAAGAACTGATTTGTCCACTTGCGGAGAATTAGTCACTGCAACCTCATGAATAGCAACCAAATATAAGACCTCAGTCCAGAACTCAACTCACTGCCAGTGAGTCGATGTCAACTCGTACTGACCCTATAGGACAGGATAGAAATTTCCCTCTGTGTTTCCCAGACTGTAACTCTTTAAGGGAGTAGAAAGCCCTGTCTTTCTCCCAAGGAACATTGGTGGTTTTGAAATGCTAATTAGTAGTTCATGGACCAATGCATGACTATTATGCCACCAGGGCTCTTTCTCAAGATAGAAGGCACTCAAAATATGGTCAGGGAAGAACTACCAGCTCAAAGCAGAGTTGATCATAATGATGTGAATGGAATAAGTCAGTTGAGACCTTCATTTGCTGATAGAAGATGTCTCAATATGAGAAGAAACAGTGACAATTATTTAATCATTGAAACTCAGAATTTTGAAGTACTAATATAGAAAAACTAGAAGTCATAAAATATTACATGGAACTCATAAAGATCAATACACTAGGTGTTAATGAGCTGAAACGGACTGATATCTGCCATTTTGAATCAGACAGTCAAACAGTTTGCTGTGCTGGGAATGACACATGCAAGTGGAATCACATTCATCTTCCTAAAGAACGTTTCAAGATCGACTTGAAGTACGATGCTAATGTGATAAAATACTATCTATCTGCAGACAAGAAAATCCAGTCAATACGGTTATTTAAATTGATGCACCAACTACTAAAGCTGATGATGAAGAATCTGATGGATTTTACCATCATCTTCAGTGTGAAATTGATCAAACACACAATCTGAATGCATGGATAACTATTGGCGATTGGAATTCAAAAGTTGGAAACAAAGAGGAAGGAATAGTAATTGGAAAATATGGTCCTGGTGATAGAAATAAATCTGGAGATCACATGATAGAATTTTACAAGGCTAACAACTTGTTCATAGCAAATACTTGTGGGCACAGACAGGAATCAAATTGACTACATTTGTGGGAAGAGAAGATGGAGAAGCTAAATGTCAGCCGCTAAAATCTGTCCAGTAGTCAACTGTGGAACATGCCATCAATTGCTTGTAGCTAAGTTCAGATTCAAGCTGAAGAAAATTACAACAGGCCCACGGGAGCCAAATACAACCTTGAGTCTATCTCACCTGAATATTGAGATGTCAGGAGCATATCTGACTCACTAAACACTAAGGATATCACCGAGAACATGAAGAAAGCGAAAGGTCATTGAAGAGACAGGAAAGAAAGGCTCAAACTGGATGTCAGAAGAGACTCTGAAACTTGCTTTTAATCATGGAGTAGCTAGGGCACTTAATAAGAAATGATGTCAAGGAGCTGAACAAAAACTTTCAGAAAGCAGCCGGAGAAGTACTATAATGAAATGTGCAAAGACCTAGAGTGAGAAAACCAAAATAGAAGAACATGTTCAGTATATCTTAAAATAACTGAAGAAAAACAAATCTGAGCTTTGAGGTACTCTACTGAAATATTCTATGGGGTAAATATTGAATGATCCAGGAAGCATGAAGTGAAGATGGAAAGAATACACATTATTCTACCAAGAAGAATTAGTTGGCATTCCACCCTTTCAAGAGGAAGGATATAAACAAGAACCAACAGTACTAATGGAAGATACTCAAGCCACACTGATGGAATTAGCCAAAACCAGTTGCCAAGCATTGACTGAATTCAATTTAAAAAGTTTCAACAAATTGATGAAGCACTGGAAGCATTGGTGAAATGATGTTTTGGGGTTCTGGGACCCTGCTGGAATGACGCTCTGAGGGATCCATGACCCCGCCAGAATGATGCTATTTGGGGTCCGGACCAAACCAGAATGATGCTCTAGGAGTCTGGGACTTGCCAGAAAAAAAATTGTTGGTGTATCTGAGACCTCTCCAGAAAGTTGCTCTCCCACCAGAGAGATCCTCTGGGGGACTGGACCCCTCCGGAACCATCATCCACTAAGTGCATGCTTCTATGGGGGTGCCGAAAACCCCCTTCCCTCAAGTATACTTCTTGCAGTATTCCCGCTCCACAACACTCCATTCACCTACTCTCAGCACAGACTGGTGCCGACAAAAATTAAGAACAATTATTGTTAGTAGGCATTGTGTTTGGTCCTAGAGAATCTTTATAATAAAAGACTTACTTGAAGCATAAACTCTCCAGATCAAGACAAACTATTTAGAGTGTAATAAATGTCAAGTTTATAAATAATGTACTATAATGGAGCAGAGGAGTGAACTTTGAATAAGATGTGAGAAGGCTAAACATTTAAACTGAGACCTGAGCAAAAAATGAGCCAGGTACAAAGCTGATGTTTTGGTGGATTGGTAGACTGATTATTATCCAGAGGCAATATTCTACAACTCATCTACAGATTCAACCTAATTCCTCTCAAGGTTTGTTTTTCCAGAAAATGACAAGCTGATTCTATAATTTTGATTCTAAAATTTTTATGGACATGTGACAGTTTTAGTATAGCCAAAATAATCCTGAGAGACAATAAAATATAGGTGGAGAATGCACATTGCCTGATATGAAAATTTACTAAAAAACTATCGTAATTAAGACTGTGTAGTAGTGACAAAAAGGTAGACATATTGATGGAATATAATTGAGAGTCTAAAAATTCAACCTCATACATCCATAGCTAATTGACTCAAAAAGAGTACACAGAGAAGTCACTGTGATTTCAGCAAATGCTGTCGAAACAACTAGATACAGGAAAAAAGAATGGGTTTTGACTCCCACCTTGCACCATATGCAAACACTAACTCAAAATAGATCTAAGACCTAAATGTAAGAGCCAAATCTATAAAACCCTTAATAGAAATCATATACATAAATGTTTGTGACCCTGGATTAGGGAATGGTTTCTTAAGATATCTTGCATTTTAAGCAATGATGACATCTTAAACATAAGCAGCCCAAGTTCAACATAAGTGGAACTTCCTCAAAATTAAAGTCCCTTGTAATTGGAAAGACACAATCAAGAAATTTTAAAAGGCAACCTACATCAGTAGCTATTCATGAGATACCTAATAATCTTGTATTCAGAATATATAAAGAAATGTTATGTCAAAAACTAAAACTCAATTAATTAAAAATTAGTCAAGAAGTTAGTCACTACTCTAAAGATACAAGTGTGTTAAATATAAACTATATAACTCTATTATAGATTTAGTCTAAAATTTCTGTAAATTGTTTGAAACTTAAAAATATTAAAATGAGTCTACAAGAGCTAAAATAATATTTTGAGGCTATCCAATCTGAATTTAGGTAACATTTAAAGAAGAGACTTAATGGAATGAACACTAATGGCCTGATGAGCTGGGATGTGGGGGGCGGTGATATTAAGAACATCATATGTGAAGGAAGCAAATGGTCATTAAAGACAGAAAAGCAAGAAAAAAATCAAAGTGGATATCAGAAGAGACATTGAAATTGCTCATTCCTTAGAGTAGCTAAGGCAAATGGAAGAAATGATGAAGTTAAAGAGCTGAACAGATAATCTCAAAGGGCAGCTCAGGAAGAAAAAGTATTAAAGAATTCATCATTTTTTCACCTTATATGCTACCAAGTCCTGCCAGCCACCTCCACCCCCATCTGCCCCAACCCCAAATGGCTCTGATATCTCCCATCAGCCCCCACTACAATCCCTATGCCACAGCCACATTCTTGAACTATCCAAACAACCTCCCCACACCTCTCCCTGCATCCACACCTGCACCCTTTCTCCAAGTACCTGCACCAGGCTCCACACTGAAGCCCCAGTGATATACCTCATGCTGCCATGGCCATGTCACTGCTCTGCTCAACTCCCTCCAAAGGTTCCCTGCCTTCATCAGGAAGCTGGATGAGTTCTGGGAGGCTGGTTAGCACCAGGAATGGCTAACCTGTGCTAGCTCCTTCTTCTTGTCCTTTCAAATGCCGGTGTCCCTGAGGCATTTGAAAGGGAGGACAGGCCCCAACAATTTTCCTTGACTTTCATCCTCAGCTGTAAGTGTCCCATGGCCTCATTTCCACTCAGTCCAGCATCATTAGGATGTGTGTGCATGCCTCTGCAGCACGGATCACATCAGCAGCCACTGACTGCCTGCCAGACCTGCACTGAGTCGCTTAACCCACAAAGATCTGGCCCACTTTAGAGACGAACCACTAGGAGCTCAGTGAGGCTCAAGGACTTTCCCAAGGAAATCAGCTAATGAATAGAAGCACTAGAATTAGATCTCAATTCTGACTGTAGGGCCTATCAGCCTGCACAGATATGTTGAGGGCTTTTGTTGCTACACAGGAGCTAGCATCTAGAAAGTACAGTGTGAACCTTCACGGAATGAACAAGAGCAGGTCTCTGCACATGAATCACCCTCCACACTCAGGCAGAGACTGGAACAGAACTTCCCCCTAGTGAGATGTCAAAGTTTATTGGTGGTTAATAGGGTCAGTATGCAGAAAGTGGGGGGTGAAAGGTAGAGGTGATGGAAAAACTACAAGGATCATGGAATGTTACCTTTCACCAGAGTTTTATAATTGCTGTCAATAAGGCTTAAACCTGTAAATAACTGAACAGGCAAAAGTTGTGAGAGAGATACAAGGGGCCTTCAAAAAGTTTGTGGGAAACATCCATTATTTTCAGATTTGTTTGGAGTCATCACTGGGGCTTTTTCTTATTCTGGTTTCTTTGTTGGTTCGCTTTTGCACCTGCATGACCAGGTCCAGGGCCTTCTTGAAAACTGGAATGACATGGTCCACTGGGGTGAGTGGTGTCCCCCAGGTCCCATACTCACTGAAGGCACAGCTGTCAACACCTGTAGTTGTTCAGGAGCCAGCAGAATCCCCACCCACTCCCCAGCCCCGAAACCCCACACCCCCTTGCAACCAGCCCCACCTTGCAAGTAATTGAGAAGCATGTCTACAGTGGGTTCTACTTTGTTGTCAATTTTCTCCAGGTTGTAGACTGGCTGCTTGGCCATCTCGGGAGAGCTTAAGTCAGGTTGGCCCTTGCTGCGACACAGAGGGAAAAGACCCAGCAAGTTCATTAACTGCCAGTCAATGTAGCAAGTTATTCCTGGGGTCATGACTCAGGTAAGGAATGCAAATGCCTGCATAAGATGCCCACATCCTGCCTCCTGATCCTCACCCAGGAGGTCCCCAAGCTTTAGCTACATCACGAAGCTGAGTGTCAGCTTTATTTCTTGATCCTGTATGCTACCAAATCTTGCCAGCCACCCCCCTCTATCATCTGCCCCAACACAAAATGGCTCCGGATATTTCCCGTCAGCCCCCACTACAATCCCTATGCCACGGCCACACCTCCTTCTTAAACTATCCCAACAAGCTCCCCACTGCTCTCCCTGTATCCACACCTGCCCCCTTTCTCCAAGTACCTGCACCAGGCTCCACACTGAAGCCCCAGTGATATACCTCATGCTGCCATGGCCATGTCACTGCTCTGCTCAACTCCCTCCAAAGGTTCCCTGCCCTCATCAAGAAGTAGGATGAGTTCTGCGAGGCCGGTTAGCATCAGGTCCTGGCTGACCTGTGCCAGCTCCTTCTCCTCGTCCTTTCAAATGCCTGTGCCCCTGAGGCATTTGGAAGGGAGGACAGGCCCCAGCAATGTTCCTGGACCTTCATCCTCAGCTGTCATTGTCCCATGCCCTTCATTTCCACTCAGCCAAGCTTCATTAGGATGTGTGTGCATGCCTCTTGGCGGCACAGATCACAGCAGCAGCCACCAAGTGCATGCCACACCCTGCACTGAGTCACTTAACCCTCAAGTGCAAACATCCGGCCCACTTTAGAAATGAACCACTAGAGGCTCAGTGAGGCTCAAAGACTTTCCTAAGGAAATTAGCTAATGAATAGACTAGAATCTGACCTCAATTTTGACAGTAGGGCCTATCAGCCTACACAGACATGCTGGAGGGCTTTGGTCTCTACACAGGAGCTGGATCTAGAAAGTACAATGTAACATCATGGAATCAACAAGAGCAGGTCTATGCACATGAATCACATTCCACACTCAGGCAGGGAGCAGAACATCCCCCTGGCCAGCGAGCTGTAGGGAGTCTCATGTGGCGTGGGGATGAGCTTTTCTCGACCCGCTAGATTGGGAGGTGGAGAATTAAGACTACAGTATAGAGCAGGTGTCCTGGTGTCTGGTGGGTTGCATGCTAGGCTTCTAACCACAAAGCCATCAGCTAGAAACCACTGGCTGGAAAAAGATGAGGCTTTCTACTCCATTGAAGAGTTACAGTGTGGGAAACCCCAACCCTGTGCAAAGGGTCTCTGGGTCAGAATCCCTGGCAGTGAGTTTTCAGGGGAGTACTGCCTCTTGTCATGCCAGCACGTTTTCAAGGAATGGTGTGGAACACCAGGCCAGCCCCTCAGTCTCTCACTGGCAGAGCCACACCCCACTTGGATGATCTCCTTGAGCAACTCTACGGCCTCCTTCAGGTCCCGGATCTGGGCCATGGCTTCCTTAAAGCTGGAACTTTTCCTAAATCGCTGATTCAAAACCAAAACAAAAAGAACCCCCAAACCAAGCAACATACGCAGGGAAATCATTAGAATAAGGATAAAATGACTCCAGGTGGGAATACACAGTTAAAATGGAGTCAGCATAAATCTAAACATAGGGCAAGCTACTAGAAACTTCTTCAGAGGCAACAGAAAACATAAATTTCCCTCTGGGCAACAAGCAGGAGCAGCTCTCACACTCCCCCACACTAACAAATATGCAGAAATATGGATCCAGTTCAATTGCCTGAATGTCTTTTACTGGCTACTTTCTCTGCATGAAAAGCAATTCATTATTGATGGCAATTTTCTCCTGTTCTCTTAAAGAAACCTTCTCTCCAGCTGTCTGTCCTCCACTAAGAAGCTTTCCTCCAGCTTCTTTCTACTGTTAAATACAAACAAACAGGGTTTTGTAAAAATTAAAGAAGCAACATGCAAAATTTTTGAAGAGTGTATGTGGGACTGGGGGATCTTCCGTACTTGAGGGGTCTTGCCCTTCTTATATGCTTTCACAAAGAAAGACTGGCCCTCTCTTTGCTTGAGTTCCTGCTCACGGAACCCCCATCTTTGTACAGTTTGGCCTGTTTCTTTCTCCTTTTACTTGCCACCTGCCATACTGTTGACTGATAGCCACCAACCTGGGTCACCTCCCTTGAGGTCTCAGTCCTGGACTTACCCCCAACAACCTGGGAATGCCTGGAATATCACTTTAACACCCTCAAGGGTGAGCGCGCTCCCTGCCCTACCGGCTGTCAAGAATGAGCCAGGGAGTTTCCAGACCAGATTCACCCCTTCCTCTCCCCTTCACTACTCCTGGAGAAGACACCCCGCACAGGGGACAAGACTAGGCAAACCTCAGGAGGAAGCCCTAAAACGTTTTGTGCTCCAGCTGCAGCCACTGGCTTCCTGAGTAGCATTCACATTGTGGTGAGAGAAGCAACAGACCCACGGCTCACCTGTGAGCTGAAGACATTCTAGGAGTCTCAGGGAGGAGGCACCACTGTGTGAAAGGAAACAATGGAGGGGGGGAGACACGCAAAATTCCCGCAATGAATCAGAAACACCGACGCCCAAAGCCCCAGTCTGGGATCCTCCTTTCTCCAACAGGAATTCTCCCCAGGAACCCCAACCAATCCCAAAACTGGGGGATGGAACCAGCCCCTGGGTCATCCTCCCACATCTCACCACACGAGGGGCGCCGACGGAGCGGGCGAGGGGGAAGAAGGACGCTTGCACCCCAGCCAGGCTGCTGTGTGCACCAGGGTCACCCCAAACAGGTCACCGCGCGACCCCTCACCTGGCGTATACTTTAACTTCCATGTGGTGCTTATGCATGTCTGAGAGTGAGAAAATAAACCACTACATCACCGGTCTAGTTTTGGACTGTTGTTTATAAGGACACTACCTGCTATGGTAAAGATGAAACAGTATGTTCTATAAAATGTAAGGGAAAAAAACAAAAGCCTAAGGAGCTTTTACTCTGCTCTCTATTGTTCTATGAGTCTAGAATTCATATGACAGGTCTGATTTTATTGTTCTTTTAAATGTATGTTCTTATTCATAAACATAAAACCTTAGTGTGTTTGTGTATTTGAACACTGAAGGTAAATACAATAGTATTAAAAGTGGTGCTTGGTAAAGTAGAGGGGCAGCAAAAAGAAGATAACTTTTTAGAGTGACAAAGGCTCAAACCATGGGCTCAAATATATGAACAATTATGAAGATGGTATAGGACAGGTCAGTGTTTCTTCCTGTGGTACACAGGGTAACTATAATTCAGAACTCACTTAATGACACCAAACAATTGCAACTTCCATTGTACACTGGCTCTGAGTATAATAAGTACTAAAATGTTAGAGTATTTTTTTAAATAAGCATTAAC
Organism: Tenrec ecaudatus; assembly: GCF_050624435.1. NCBI lineage: Eukaryota > Metazoa > Chordata > Mammalia > Afrosoricida > Tenrecidae > Tenrec > Tenrec ecaudatus. Next base: position 84,628 of record NW_027458827.1, read on the forward strand.
ATAATAATCATTCAGAACAGTTGTTGAAAACATATAATCATGATTTTAAAATATATAAATTCAAGATGAATCAAGAGTTAAGGACAATCTTGAACAACTGTAGATGTGCATGAGAACATTATTTTTTTATTTTCATGCATGAGAAACTTTAATACACAGTTGTACAACTGCAGAGAATGTGGGGTAAAAGCATTTAAAAAATACACTCTACAACGGGATATATTACACTGGTGTTTTAAAAACACAGTAACAAATTTGATGATTTCATGACTCTAATTAATTGAGAATGATTACATCACACACCCTAACAGTTTATGTACAGATTTGTGGAAATGGGATGGATTGAGTTACAGAGCGCCTATCCCTGCCTTTGAGCTTATATTTCACCTTGACTGAGTGGGATTATTACCAGGGATGCTAGGATGTTTCATCATTAGAAAACATATTAATGTAACTGACTACATAAACAGGAGAAAATTAGAACCCTCTGATCATGTTAATAGGTGCAGAAAATATATAATGCAATATCCAACACCCATTCCTGATAAAAAACAATCAATAATATAGAAATGGAAGGGAGAGACATCAACACAACAAATGTATTAAAGGAAACACTGTTGGTGAAGGACAGTTAGATGACTGGAACTTCCTGGAAATAAGACATTTATGTACACAGCAAGATTGCATCAAAAGAGTAACACAGAACCCACAGATTGGGGGGAATACATCTTTAGCAATGAGGAGATTGAGACAGAGGGGGAGGGGTAGAGGAGGAGCAGAAGACAACTGCAGCATTTTCAGGAATCTCTAATTTATATGCTCACCTGAGCATGCACCAGGGAAAAGGAGGCTGGAGTCTGGGTGGTCTAGCATAGGGAGCAGAGCCTGAAATCAGTGTCTGAGGATGAAGTTTTGTGAAGGGTCTTTCCATTGTGGCTCTTGAGTCTACAAGGCTTAGGCCTCTTCTCTGACTTGCATGATTGGAGGAGTTCATGAGAAAGTCACATGGTGCCAGGAGAGGCATGGTCAATTGGAGCAGATGGCATCAGGTGCTGTCAGGTATGTCTCTGTAGTCCATGCAATGGGAGTGTCTCTTGGGGATATTCACAGTTGGGAAGCCTGCTCTCCACCCACCACTTTCTGTCAGCTTGTCTTCCTGTCATGGCTTGTGTGTTGTTGTGTTTCAAAGGCAGACAGGGTCACCCAAAATGAACAGGTTTCAGCAGGGCTTCCAGACTGTGCAACTAAGAAAGAATCAGTTGCCACTCCAGGTGCTGAAGCTCACCTTCGGCCACTCCCTCCTCATCTCTTCCAGGTCACACCCCTTAGGACAGACTCCACCCACCCCCTACCTAGGTGATGTGATTTCCTGCTGAACCTACTTCCTCTGACTGAGAAGCTTCAGAGTGAGCTTCCCATAAGGGTAGGTGAGTCTCTGTGTTTCTATGTGGATCCCATGCGTGGAGTCCCCTGCAGGGTGACGTCCCAGTGGTGTCTTGGTTCCTGAGGATGTTACAATTCCCGCATCCTATTGGCCCCAGTTCCAGGATCCCCTGGGACGTTTCCATTTAAATCCTTTCTGGGCTGGGTACAGGCCACAGAGCATTCACACATGGGAATACTCTGCCTCCTTTATCCTGCCCAGAACCCCTCATGCACCCTCACCCCTCAAGCCAGAAAGGCCCGATTGGAGGTAGGTTCTTGTCTGGTGTCCATTCCCTCCATGTCAGGTGTCAGGCATGAGAGCAAGGGACCCCAGAGTGACCTTACCAAAAGAAGAGGCCAGCCTTGCAGTCATCAGGTCACCCCATGAGGACTGAGGTTTGTATTAGAGCTTAACTTCCCAGCACCTTGCTTTGCAAAAGGTTGCCATAGCAGTCACAGCCCTAATCCCCGCACAGTTTAATTCCTCGAATAGAGTAAACCTCCACTGAGTGCTTTCTGCCCAGGAACTAAGGCTGTAGGTAATCTGGCCCTCGGGCAGAGGGCTTTGGAGAGTGGATTACTTTAACCTCTCCAGGCAGCCCAGGGGAGGGCAGTGTCTCTTGGAGGCTTGCCTGCATGTGTGTCCTTGATGGAGGTCACCAAACTGGAGACAGTACAGGGGTCTCCTAGACAGGAACCATGTCCTATCAGCCTTGGCCTGACTGCATTGGTCAGGAGGCCCTTGACCCATCTTGTAAGCCTGCTATCAAAGGATGGAAGAATCTGTCATTGTGATGTATTCATTGATAACCAATCATGCTTTTGTGGCAGTTTCCTTTGCCCTGTGCCTTCCCCACAACCTCTTTAATTCACATCTCAATTGTGAACCTGGGAAGATATTTCCACCTCCTGTTGGTGGCCTCCCTCATCCAGATAGATGCTTTGTTTGTGTCTTTACTTTGTCTTTGTCTCTTAAGATTTAACAAATATTCTCTTTAAACTATATTTAAAACGGGGTCTCCTTTTTACTCTAAAACATCTTGACTGCGTGTGCTTCCTTAATCATTTCTGCCCACCAGAAACTAGCTTGTGCTCTGTTTTATACAGCAAGAGGGACTCCAATCTCAAATAAAATTTAAGGAGAACATTTATTAATGATCAGAAATAATGCGGAGGAGGATTTAATCTATGGGGATACCCTTTAAATGGACTTTAGGCATGTACTGCCTTCCACAGCCCTTTACTAACTGGGGTGCTAAGACTTTAATCTCTAATACAGCTCCTGGGTTTTGTCTCTGCTGATGCTGTACCTTTCCACTTGCAGTGTGAAGAGCACCTCAGCTCAGAGATTGGTTCTGTTAATGGCTCATCCTCTTTATCACTATGCTCTTCCACCCGTGCCATCATCCCCTTATCTTCCCTCGTGACTCATAGAGCATTGCTGGCCCAGATTTAATGTCCACCCTTTTTATTAATAGGGAACTTTTGTTTCCTTTATCATCCTTTTGATGTGCAGAATTCAGCAAATATTTTATTTATTTTCAGGTCCTTTTTTGTATTAATCTGGAGAAAGAATAGCTTTTCTTCAACTGTAAAGAGTTTCAGTTTTGAAAATCCAGAGGGAAGTTCTACACTGCCCTATAAGGTCACTATGAGTCAGAATTGACTCGATGGCAGTGTGTTTTGGTTTTGTGCATTAATATTATCTTTTAGTGACACATGCCTTCAAGGTAAGCACTTTTTTGGTTGTTTTGAGTTATTTTCACAGTGACATGTATTTAAAGCTTTCACTTATCAGTTATCCTAGTGGATACAGACAATGTTTCATAGAACCCAACTCTAATTATGTAAACTCATTTAATCCTTTTGATTGATTTCATTTGTTTCTTCTTCAATTTGTTTGCTTTGACTGTGTAGGAACTGTGTCCTACTAAGGTTAGCTCCTCGTAAAAAAATTGGGTCACAATTATTCCTAATACAAGGTAACATTCAGATATATAATTCTTATATATAGTAAGATGTCATCTTATTTAAGATAAAGTTACCATTTTCTATCTCCCACTGCATGGGAATACTTAATTGCTCTAACCTTTTATCCAAGTATTCTTGATAAAAGACTTGTTTTATTCATTGCTTTATTGTTCTCAGGTGCGCTTTGGTGCACTCTGTGATGCCATAGGACCTTAAACTCTTCCTTGTGGTTTCTAGGCTATAATTAATGTGACCAGATTGCCACATCGTGCGATACAACTGCTTACATTTCGTGGAGCTGCCATATATTTACTGTAGCAGTAGGACTTCTTCACTAAGTAATTTAGATATGCAAATTCTCAGTAGGCTTACATGTTTTTCACTATGGGCACAGTGATTCTTAATGAAAATTGTTTTTGTGTTTCTGATTTAGCCATGTTTTCAGCATAAAACCAATGTGTCCATAGACATGAACATGCTTTCATCATGTTTAGTTTTCCCTTTTGTTAGGTGCCAAGTCATGTTAATTCCATCTCATGGCAACCTCATGTGTTATAGAACAGAACAGCTCCATAGCATTTCTGGAGTATAAGTTGTGGAAACAGATCTCCAGTCCTGTCTTCACAGTAATGCAGGCTGAATTTAACCCGTCAACCCTCATTGGAACTGTCTAGTTCAAGCTGTTTGACCACCTACAAACCTTCATTGTCCTTAACCCCAAAAAGCAAACTCACTGCCACAACGTCAATTCTCACTCATAGTGTTCCTATGTAGGTGTCTGAGATTCAAAATCTACACAGGAACCACCAGCTCGCTTTTCTTGTACAGAACTGCTGGTGGAGTTGAACTGACAGCCTTGAGGGTAGCAAATGAAACCAGCATTCTCCCCCACCCCTAGAAATGAAACCGGCCAAACAGATGCCATCAAACCCACACCAACTCCTGCAAACTCCATGTGTGTCAGAGCACAGGGATGTTGCAGAGGGGTTTCAGTGGCTGGTTTCTCAAAGTGCATCACCCAGGCTTTCTTCCCTGGAGACTCTGAGGAGACACAAACTTCCAATCTCTCCATGAACACCTATCCGTGTTAACCATTATGGTGCGGAAGCATATCAAAAACTAAGCCAGGCACACATGCATGCATGTACACACATACCAGAACCTATGGAACCTGGCATTCTTTCAAAGAAAGAAAACTCAAAACTGTACAATGAGGTTAAATTTTTATCTATAACATGAGAAACCACCTTTTGGAATATGCAAAATTTTCAGGACCCAGAAAAATTAAACCATTTTGTTATTTTTCAGCTCTCACAAGTTTCTATATGAATTGTACAGATACACTGTAGCCTAACTGGTCTCTTTACCATAGCTAGAGAATAAATTAATACCAATTTTAATAGATCTTCAAGAAAGATACTCTATGTAAATTTCTTAATATTCTTTCTGAGTTTTTATGGAAGATGAACAGGTTTCTTAAAGATTTTTAAGATGTATAATTGAGGAATTATAAAAGATTTATTGCATTATTCTGTTTAACATAATGATACTACACTGTTTAGCATTATCTATTAGGAACAGATATGCAGAGGCTTCAATATGATCATGTATAAATTCCATTCATCTTTATTCCATTTTTCCATGATCTTTTTGAAACTCACTTGAGCATTCATGGCATGAAAGATTAGCTACCAATGAGCTCCTTGTATTTAAATTAGATGATAATTTGATAAATAGCAAGCATTTGGCCCACCATTTGATTCTGTATGGTGACCATTGTAGTTTCAGAGTAAATCTATACTCTGTATGATTTTTGTAACATATTTTTCGAGTTTTTCCTTGTCTGGGAAGACTTTTACTTCTCAATCGATAATTTGACTGGGTAGAGTATTCTTGTATTTGCATTGTTTTCCTTCAACTTTTAGAATATGTTACTCCACTCTCCTTTTTTTCATAGTTTCTGCTGATAGGTCTGAACATATCCTTATGTGGTGACTTTATATGTGATTGCTTTTTTTGCCCTAGCTGCTCTCATGATTTTCTCCTTTTCCTCAAAGTTGGATAGTTTAACTATTATGTGCCTTAGTGATTTCTTCTTGGGGTCCCGTCGTGCTGGTGTTCTTTCAGCCTCCTGGATGGTTGCTTGGTTTTCATTCATTAGGCTGGGGAAGTTTTCCTCCAAGAATTCTCTCGCTACTGTTGCAGATGACTTCTTTGTTGTGTCTTCCTACGGTAGGCCAATAATTCTAATGTTGTTCCTCTTCATAGCATCAGACATAGCTCTTAGGTTTTCTTCGGCTTCTCTGATGCTCTTATTAGATTTTTGTTCACGTTTATTAAAGTCTGCTTGGTTGTCCTCCAAGACACTGATGCGGTTTTCTGATTCCTCCAGTCGATTCTCAAGGAACATGATTTTGCTATTGTTTTTCGTTATTTCCTCCCTAAGCACCTGTATTTCCCTTTGGTGTACGGCTTTTATCTCCTCTATCGTTTCATCCTTTTTCTGTATTGTTTCCTTCATATCCTGCATGACTCCAAGCAGCATTCTGAGAGTTTCTTTGTATGGCTTCTCAATGTCTGCTTCTTCTATGTATGTTGCTATGTTCAGCACATCTACTGCCTTTGTCTTTTGTTTCTCCTGTTTTTTTGTTGAGGTCGTTGGGGCTGATGGCTGTTTGCATTGAATTGTTTTTGAGGAACCAGGTGCCATTTTCTAGTCTCTCTCTGGAAGACTTATAGGAATGCTTCTTTGAACTGCCTACAGCTGATTTTGCTAGGTTATTAACCTACCACTTTATCTTCCTGTGGCTTCCCTATCAGGGGAGTGCCCCAGATGGCAGGTCGGCTGCCTGCCCCAGTGTTGCAGGGACTGGGCTGAAGTTCCTGCTATTGGTTTAAATATTGATAAGTGTTGGCTGAGCTGCCTTATGTCCCCAGGTACACAGGCAGGAATTCCCTGGTGAGGAGTCAGAGGAGTATCCCCTGGAGAGCAAGCAGGCCTTTTCCCTAGCCTTGGGCTATCTATGCAGGGTGGAGCTCACCTAGCTGGGTGTGGCCCAGGCGCAAATGCCCCAGGGCAATGGGAGTGTCCCATAAGTCTGCAATGGAGTGTGAGAGAGCAGTTCAGGAACAAGAGGGGGAGCAAAATTAAACAGTGAGACCGGACTGTGCCGGGGTACAGGGAAGCGAGGGAAGGAAAAGCAACTATGCAGCTGAGTCCCACTCCCTGCCTGTGGACCTGCAAGGGACCACTCCCTGCCCCAAGCCCCAGTGGCAGTCCATAGCTGAGCCCCAAGAAGAGTCACAAGAAAGCTGCTGAGCAGCCCCCAGAGAAGTGGGGGTGCAAAGAGCAGAGATGTTAACTGGCACCGCAGTGTAGCTGAAGCTTGATCCCTGCCTATGGAGCTGTGGGGGTTTGGGTTCAGTCCCTGCTCAGCCCATGCGGCGCTGCAAGCTGTGGCTGTGCCCTGAAAAAGCCCCGGAGCAGCCCTCCAAGCCTGCGTGGGAATATAGTGCAGAGATGCAAACAGAATCAACAATGCAGCTGAACACCAATCCCTGCCGGTGGAGCCTCAAGGGCCCTGTCCCTGCCCTGAGGCAGGCAGGGGAAAACTGTGGATGTGCGGAGGCCAAGCCCTGCTACAGGTTCCAAATGGTCCCGTCTTGCGCAGACACAGCGGCTAGGCTAGGGTCGAGCCCCATCCAGCTTCCACTATAGTAAGCCAAAAGCCCCCAGCCCCTCAAAACCCCGTGGATCTGAGCCTACTTATCTTTATGTTGTGCCTCCTGCGATCCAGTGGCGTTGAATTTCCCTCTGAGGAACTCTCCTGGGCTGGATTCTGCGGAGTCCCTCTGGTATGTGTTACTCCGTCACCATCTTCCCGGAAGTCTCTATATGATTTTTAATGGATAACTACCGAAGATATTTTCTCCTGGAACAAATTATTTTGGTCTCACTTAGGTAATCCCATCACATTCTTCAAATCACAGTTTTCAATGAATTCAATTAATTAGATTATTAAGGGCATAGGGTGAAACCACCACTAAACAAAATGGTCCCATAGGCAGGGACATAGAATGATTTCACAGTAGAAATCAACTGAGAGCGTACCTACCTATGTGTACCTACCCCCTGTTTTGAGGACTGATGTTTGGTCTGGGTCCTAACTAGATTAATTAATTAGAGACATTGAAAAGAATACCTTTCTTATTGTTAGCTGCAATCTAGTTTTCTCCAGTTTATAAGAACATGATGTACCCATGGGGATGTAGTGGGTTATGTGTTGGATTGCTAACCACACATTCAGCAATTCAAAACCATTAACTGGTGATGTTTTCTAGTCCCTTAAAGAGTTGCCGTTTCAGAAACACACAGGGCCTTTTGTACTCTGCCCTGTAGAGACTTTATAAGTCAGAATTGACCCAATAAGAGTTCATTTTTTTTTAATGGACAACCAAACGAAACCATGACCTGTGACCTCTGTATTCTGAGTTTAATCTGGTCACCTTTTTTCTTGGGGATTGGAATGGTGACTTTGGGCTCTTCACATATTGGTCATAAACCTGAGAGTCCTCATTTGCATTTCTTCTAACTATTGCCTCTTTTGTTTTACTTTTTTGCTAGTGTTTCTTTATGATCCATTTATTTTGCCAGTGTGGGAATTCCCATGCATACTTATTGCTAATGAGCTTTTCATTTCATATATAGAATATTCATATAAAACATGTATAAACCACTTTATTTTGCCACCTTCCATGAATCAGATGCAAATGCCTTAAAAGTTTACTGGAAATGTGCTTGTGGTTCCTGGTTTTGCCTGTCTACCTACCTTAGTTCTGTACATTTAGGTAAAGTCTGAGAGAGCAGACAGTTCCACATACATAATTAGCAATGTGAGTTTCTTGATGGGTTAGATTTGGGTTCTGTGTAGGGTTGTAGAGTGCTAGAGTCAGAGTCTGTATTTGAGATTGGAATCTAGACCCTGGGATTAATGCTCCCGGTTCAAGAACAAGAGTCAATGGATAGAACTAGAATTTCAGTGTCATGAGTGGAGAGTCAGATGTTGGTGGATGGATTAAAGGGCTCTATGTTTACAATGTGTCGTGCCTACCAGCTTATGTTTGGCTCTACTTAGGGGCTTATGTGTTATGGCATAAAGATAGAGAGTTATGGTTTAAACAGTATAGTTTTGGAAGGTGGTTTCTGATATTGAGACATTGTGTCATAAAGTTAAGATTAAGGTTGGAGAATATATTCAAAGTTGTGTTCCTGACTCAAACAATTGGGATAATTGAATTAGGTTAGTTTGAGCGTGTATGGCAGGGGTCTTCAAACTTTTTATGCAGGGGGCCAGTTCACTGTCCCTCAGGCGGTTGGAGGTCCAGACTATAGTATTTTTTAAAGAAACTATGAACAAATTTATATGCACACTGGACAGGTCTGCTGCTAAGCAGGACTGGCAGCAGCAACAAAAACTACTGGTGGGCCTGATAAATATCCTCGGCAGGCCGCATGTGGCCCACGGGCCTGGTTTGAGGATTCCTGGTGTATGGTGTTAGGATTTCTTAAGGAAATCCTATATTTTTTCCACTTAGCTGTGGCTATCAGGGAATGCTCAGGATGCTAATAGACATCGTGGATGTAAAGAGCTTTTCAGGTGGTTAGGGGTTCAATGTTTTAGGATATTATCAGTGTGCTGTAAGGATGCTCAGCGTCTTAAGGTGTAAGGGTTAATGGTTTGGGAGTTGTTGATTAACAATTAATAGTTATTGGGTTAACTTTCAAAAGTTATTTTTGTGTGTTGAAATGTAGCCTACAACGTTTATATATTTATTAGCTATTTATGGCATATTTTGCATATTTTATGGATATGAACATTAATTTATGATTAGAGGCAATTTTATTTCATTTGGGAAGCCTCTTTTCTTTTTTAAAAAAAATCATATTTTGATTGCTCTAGTTAGAACATAGTCAATTTTTAATATCAGCAGTGAAAGTGCACATTTATGTTTGTCCTTTTTCTGAGGTGGGGTGATGTTTTTCTCTTTCCTCTAAGTATGACATTTTCATTTTTTTAAAATAGGAATGTGTATTATCATGTTCATATATTGAACTATATTGTTTCATGTTAGATTTTCAGAGGTGTTTTTTTTAACATAAAAAGCCTCTGACTTTGTTTAGTATGTTTCATGTGTCTATTTAGATAGTTAATCCTTTTTTGCATTATTTGTGATATTACAGAGCTTATTTTCTTATGTTAAATCAACTCTGGGGGAGATTCCAATTAGTCATGGTATATAATTATTTCAGTGTGTTGTCTGACTCAGTTCCCAATATTTTCAAGCACTTTTTCATGTAGATCCATTATAAATATTGGTCTACAGTTTTCTTGAAGTATCATCATCTAACCTTGTTAACAGTTTATTACTGGTCTCATAGAAAATGCTAGTAAGTGGCAAAAAAAAGAAAAGAAGAAAAAAGAGGGCCTGATGCAGGGGGCTTGAGTGGAGAGCAAATGCTTTGAGAATGATTGGGGCAGGGAATGTATGGATGTGCTTTATACAATTGATGTATGTATATGTATGGATTGTGATAAGAGTTGTATGAGTCCCTAATAAAATGTAAAAAAAGAAAAGAGGAGAACAAAATGATTAGGGCAAAGAATGTACAGATGTGCTTTATACAATTGATGTATGTATATGTATGAACTTATGAACTGTGATAAGAGTTGTATGAGCCCCTAATAAATTGTTAAAAAAAAAAGAGGAAAAAAAAGAAGAGGTGAAGGAAAAAAAAAACATGGGTGGTGCTGTCAGCCATCCAAACAGATGAGTTTGAAAAATGTTTGCAAAAATGTAATCACAGGTTTGACAACTCTATTAAGTGTAATGGAGAGTACTTTGAAGGTGATAAGACTGTTTTGTAAAAAAATATATATAGATTTTAAAAAAAGAAAATGTTAGTAAGTGTACTCTCACAACTATTGTTATGTTTTCACCCAATAACTTGAACTTAAGGGAAAAAGTGTTTATTCATACTGTGTGAATCCTCTGGTCTTTAATCTACTTTAGATTTAGCCTTGAAGTTTCTCATGGAATTTAATTGTGATTCAGTTGATTCTGGACCCTCTGAGCATCTTGAAACCCACTCACCTCATAGATCACTTGTTCTGGAGGGATCCTCAGGTCTTGCAACTGACCTCCCAGTGTAGAGCAGTGTTTCTCAAAATTCCTAATACTATGACACTTTAATACAGTTCCTCATGTTGTGGTGACTCCCCAACCATAAAATTATTTTTGTTGCTACTTCATAACAGTAATTTTGCTACTGTTATGAATCCTAATGTAAATATCTCATATGCAGTATATATTTCTATTGTTACAAATTGAGGATAAATAAAGCATAGTGATTAATAACAAAAACAACATATAATTATATATTGTGAAATATTTCTTTCTAATTATAAATGAATGAAAATTTGTCTTGAAGCCTGGTGTAGCATGGGTAACAGTCTTCACGTCAGGGACTCATGTGGGTGTATCTGCATGTTGGCAGACCTACCTGGAGATGGATAAGGTCTCAGTTCCTACGACCATCAAAAATATGTGTTTTCCGATGGTCTCAGGCATCCCCTGTGAAAGGGTCATTCAACCCCCAAAGGGGTTGTGACCAACAGGTTGAGAACTACTTGCATAGAGGGATAAATGATTTACAGTACCCTTGATGGACAAATAGTCACTCACACCAGAGTGACTGTGTGCTACCCTCACACTTGAGCCCAAGATGAGAAATACTCTGCCATAAGACATGCAGCGTGGATCATAGAGAATTTCCTTCAGTTCACCTCCAGGAGAATGGTGTACATCAATGAGGGACAGGAATTCCTCAGTGATTTTATCATCACCTTGTTTATTTTTTTATAGCAAAGGCAAGCCATTCTTTCTTTTTAATAAGAGAGTTTATGTTGCAGAAAACTTCACATGAAAGGTTTGGCATCTGTTATCAAGGAAATAACTTTTATAAATATAACTATCACACAAGTATTTTGCACCTCTCTTGTGTATTGATTAGTGGTTTCTGAGGTTGTCAATGTTAGGTGCCATTGAGTTGATTCCACATTGTAGGGACCCAATACACAACAGAAACACTGCGTTCTCCTTTAACAGACTCGCAATTTAGGTTGAACCCATTACTGCCGTCACTGTCAATCCATTTTGTTGAGGGATTCCTATTTTTCACTTCCCCCCTACTTTACCGGACATATTGTCCTTCTCAAGGGACTCCTCCCTTCTGACAACATTGTCCAAAGTATGTAATATGGCCTCCCTACTCTCTCCTCTAACTAACATTCTGAGCTCATTTATTCGAAGACAGACTTATTTGTGCTTTTGGAGAACAATGTTATTTCACTATTCTTGGCCATCACTACAATTCAGTCAAATCTGTTCTTCTTCAGTCTTCCTTATTCAGTGATCAACTTCCACATATGAGGCCATTCATAATAAGGTAGTTTGGGTGAGGGGAACCTACTCTTTAAAGTAAGATCCCTGCTCTTCAACAATCTAAACAGCCAAATAAGGTTTATTCATCCAATACAATGTATCTATTGATCTCTTGACTGGTGATAGAATGACTATCACCATTCTGTTGTTTTGTATTTTTTACATAGGCTAACAGTTTTCTGGAAGGAGTTAGAACTTAGTCAAGCTTAGATTAAGAATGTTGCTCACGGAGGGGTCTGGAAGGCAACTGTTCTCTGCAACCGACCAAAATAAGATCCCTGAGTTGAAACCTGTTCTTAAGACTTGGTGGTATGGTGAGCCTTATATTTAAGGTATGCTTGATGACGGGACATTAAACAAATTGTGTTTTTCTCTAGTAGCCTGACTTGCTGATTAATTTCAAAGGAGCACTAGTCTACACCCTTTATCCTATAACTGCAACCTCACACATCCCTGCCTTCAGAGACATCCTGGGGATTGCAAAAGGGCAGTGCCAATGATGTCCAACTATCCATTCAGGCTACTGCCTCCCTATTTTATCACAGCATAGCCTCTTCCCAGCACTTTCATTTTGTTTTCTTGCCAAACTATGTTCCTGGAGGAACATGTTTTACATGATTAAGCCTAGGCACTCAGTTTTCCCCTTCTCCCTTGCAGACCAAGACTATGGATTGGCTATCCTTGAACCCAAACCAATAACCACTCTCCTACAGTTTGTGTTGTTTGCCATCTGTCAGCATTACCTAGAAAGCTTGGGGTCCAGAATCTAGGCACAAACATGTTGATAAGTCATCTCTTTCCTGGATGCGTCTTGTATTTTTAAGCTTCTGCCATCACCTTGGCCCATGACATCACCCATCTACCTACCCATTACCATTCCTTTACTGTAGGCTGCAGTCTTTCACAAAGGCTTTAAAAATGGACAACCATAAACCCAAGAACTTAAGAGAGGAGCAAATAAGGTTTCTCCTGGCTTGTTTTCTTGTTCAGGATATCTCTGTCTTGGCCAAGGTACATCTCAGATGTCCTATTGGTGTTCCTCTGTCTCATTGTCCACCTCTATAGCATGTTTCTGTAGTTATCACACTCTACTGTTCATAAATGGGCTACCTAACCATAGGCATTTCTTCACATACAGTAGATATTCTAAAGAATACCCAGAAGACAAGTGGATTGGAGCAGGTTAAACTTGATGAAAAGCTCAGCATCGTTGGAATTGAAGTGCAACCAGAGAATTTCTTAGAAGCAAGGATGGTGATACTTCACTTTACACACATTGGTCATGCTATGAGGAGAGAGCAGAACCTGGAAAAGACACCATGCTTAGTAAAGTTGACAGTCAGTGAAAAAGAGGAAGCTCCTCGGTGGCATGAATTGATACAACAGATGTAGCAGTGAGATCAAGCATAACCAGTGTGATGATGGCACAGCATCAGACTGTGTCCTGTTCTGTTGGACACAGGGTTGGTATAAACTGGAACACACTCAAAGATAACTAAATAAGTAAAAATATGTAGAAACATAAAACAGTACTCCTCACAGGACCTAGTAGAATAACTGTTCTGGGAGGACACGGTAGGGGCAGGCGGAGATGAATATGTAATGTCATATTGAATAAACACAGCAAGAGGAAGTGTGTCCCAAGTTACCAATCAAACTCCTGCTGAGAAACAAAGGCAGGGGGCTATATACAAATGAGATGGGGGAGCTCTACTTGGAACAAGCATGTAGTGAGCCAGAAGACTCTCCAAGGCCAGCTCCTGAAGGAAAAGCACAGTGGAGGAGGGGAGTTTAGAGTTTTAGGCACGGACACGACGAAGGAAATGTAGGCAATAACAGATATGCATCAATTTCACAGCAACAGTCCTGAGTGTGCATCAGGGTGGGGTTGTGACTTTTGACAAGAAATGAGTTTTTCATAATTCTTCCTTCTAAATGTCTTCTGGTTTGATGTGGCGATGTCTTTCTAGCACATTCTGGATCCTTGACCAAAGTCCTTCTGTTCCATGGTGACCTGAAGTTGGGAATGTCCTTTCTCTGCATGTTTGCCCAGCATATTTAGACATAACTGATAGTAGGTTGATGGAATGGTATACTTTTCTAGAAAGAAATGCATCCAAAGAGTATCAGGAAGGAAAATACAGAATAATTGTTGGCACTACATGAGGTATATGTATTTCATCATCGTGTATCAATACGTCATATCCCAGGGGAGGTTTCTTGGGTAAGTGTGAAATTTACAGTGTTACACAGGGTTAAGCTGGTTGGGCAGTGGTCTCACACAGAATGGCCAATGACTTTATTGTTCTTATTCTGAAATCTGATTCCTCTTGGCTAATTTATTGGTAGTAAATACATCCTTGTCACCAAAGATTAGCTACTAGATTAATAAAAATAAAATTTCCTTAAGATGGCAACTCTATTTCCATGTATTGTTGCTTCTATATTACTCTCTCTCCCTCCCTTCCTTCATCCTTCTCCCCTCCTCTTTCTTTCTTTCCTTCAGGATGTAGCAGCGATTGATAGACAGCCATGAGAAAAAATGTTCATACCATTTCATCTTCCATCATTCCTGTCAAAGAGCATACTGGGGTTTCTGTTAAAAATTAAAGAGCTTATTTGAGTAACAAAACAATCCAGGGGTTGGCAGTAGTACCTCCAAGGATTCACAAAGTACTGACATGAAAATAAATTTTCAGAGAGTATAAATACAGAGGATCCAGGAACTCACAAGAACATTCTGATTGCTTAGCTATTTATAAAATTTGAGTAATTGCACAATTATATAGATATAATATATAATTATATATATGTATGTATATATATTATATATATATAATGGATATCGTTCCTGGTAGTGTGTTGTGAGAGGAAAGAAATACTTTTCTTAAAGACTTCTTGAACTATGATTAGTTTCAAAGGTCTGTTAAAAAAACACACTAAATATCATCAACAACAAAAACTGAAGTCAGGTCTTTTTCTTTGGCAGAAAGCCTCTCCTTACACCGAACATGTAGTTCTTTTGAACTCCTTTACAGAATTCAAAAGAAAGCAATAATGATAGGTAGATCAATTAAACACAATCAAATGTGGGACTACAGGAGCAGGGAAAGGAAAGGGGCCTGATTGGGAGAGGCACAAGACTGTCAATTGGAAAAGCTTACAAAATTGGGTCAGAACCCTCTGATGTCCAGTACATTCTTAAATGAAAGATTGTCTCACCCTGTGTTGGCCAGGGGACTCTCAGCAACCTCGCTCCATCTGACACTCCTTACATTGCTTTACATTGCAAGTCAGAGATCAGAAATAACTCAGTAGAGGCTGAGTGTATGTGAAGATAGAATCTGAGTTTAGCTGAGTATTTATTTTAAATACTTTCATTGGGGGCTCTTACATCACTTATTACAATCCATACATTCATCCATTGTGTCAAGAACCTTTGCATATATGCTGCCATCATCATTTTCAAAGCATTGTCTTACCCCTTGAGCCCCTGATATCAGCTCCCCATTTCTTCCTCCTCCCTCCCCTGTACATCCTCCCTCACAAACCCTTGATAAATTATGGATTTTTATTTTCATATCTTACATTATCCTCCATCTCCCCTCACCCACTTTTCCATTGTTTATACTCCTCATAGAGGTTTCTAGATTGATCCTTGTGATCAATTCCCCCTTTCTCCTCCCCTAATCCTCACAGTATCTCTAATCTCATTTTTGGCCCTGAGGGGTTTATCTATCCTGGATTCCATGTGTTTTTCCAGGCTCTTATCTGGAGCCAGGTGCATGCTCTGATCTAATCCAATTTCTAAGGTAGTACTGAGGTCATGATAGTGGGGTGAAAGAAACACCAAAGAGCTAGAGGAAAGTTGTGTGCTTCATCGGTGCTATACTGCATCCTGACTAGCTCATCTCTTCCCTGTGACCCCTATGTGAGGGGATGTCCAATTGTCTACAGATGGGCATTGGGTCTCCACTCCATGCCCCCCACCCCCATTCTCATTGGGTATAATTTTGTTCTGGGTCTTAGCTGAGTGTTAACTTCACTGAAAGCCCCATTTGAGGCTTTTTTTTTCTGGCCAAGAATGTTGAAAGTATCATGAACTCGAGAGAGAGGATCTTGAAGAATCAATCTACTGTTGTTTTGGTAGAAATATAAATTAGTTAGGAAAATGTTATACTTTGTTCACCTGTAACTTAGCAAGAAATGCTCCATAACTCCAACCCCAAGTTAACCCCCTCCACCTTGTCTCACTGATTCTCCCATGACTGTGTGCAGGAGCAAGTTATCATGGGTACTAGCTAAGCCAAAGGCTTATCTCAGTGCATAAAGTTCTCTCTCTCCTTGGCATTAACTGGCGCCTATATACCCGGCCTTTCTCACTGATATTTAGGGCTTTAGAAATGGAAGCTCTGAAAAAAGAGCTTACTTAAAACAAAATTATTTTCATAGTTTGTAGCTTTCATTCCAAGATTTATGTCTGTCTTAAAAAACTGTTTCACTCAGTCTATGTGTATGTTAGGCCAGGGTGACTAGAGAAATAAACCTAGTGAACTCATATATGTTTAAGAAAGGAAGTGGTGTTAACAAACCCAGGGACAAGGGAACAACAAGGAATCCAAAATCAGTGGCAAGGAGGATTTAAGATGCTTGGTAGGGATTGATCAATGACAATGTAACTGAGAGGAATTACTAAAACCAAAATGGAGGCTGAGCATGATAGTGGGGCAAGAGGAAAGTAAAAGGAAATAGAGGACAGAGCTAGGAGGCAAAGGATAATTATAGAGATCTCAATGCAGGCATGCATATATGTATATATATATTTATATGCGATGATGGGGAAATAAATCTATGTGCATATATTTATTAGTTTCATATTAAGGTAGCCAATTGACATTGGACCTCCACTCAAGTACTCCCTCAATGAAAGAATACTTTGTTCTATTAAACTAGCAATCCATGATGTTCACCTTCCAACACTATCACTGAAGACAAATGGGTGCTTAATTAAATGTGGTGAAGAAAGCTGATGGTGCCCAGTTATCAAAAGATATAGTGTGTGATGTCTTAAAGGCTTGAAAGTAAACAAGCAGCCATCTAGCTGAGAAGCAACAAAGCCCACATGGAAGAAGCCCACCAGACTGTGCGATCACGAGGTGTCAAAGGGATCAGGGACTAGGCATCAAAGAACAAAAATTCATATCATTGTGAATGAGGCGGAGTGCAGATTTGGGAGCCAAAGCCCATCTGTAGGCAACTGGACATCCCCCTACAGAAGGGTCTTGGGGAGGAGAAGAGTGCAGGGTGCAATGTAGCAAAGATGGAACATACAATTTTCCTCTAGTTCTTAAATGATTCCTCCCCCCACCTCTAGTTCTTAAATGCTTCCTCCCCCCATCTTATCATGATCCCAATTCTACCTTACAAATCCAGCTGTACACTGGTACAAACAGGAACTGGAAACACGTGGGATCCAGGTCAGATGATCCCTTCAGGGACAATGGGAGAGAGGGGTGATACTGGGAGTGTTGAGGGATGGTGGAAATTTAAAGGGGAACAGATTACAAGGATCTATATATAACCTCCTCCCTAGGGGATGGGCAACAGAAAAGTGGGTGAAGAGAGATGTCAGACATTGTGAGATATGACAAAATAGTAATAATTTACAAGCGTTCATGAGTGAGGCAGGAGTGGGAGGGAGGGGAAAATGAGGAGATGATGCTAAGGGCTCAAGTAGAAAGCAAATGTTTTGAGAATGATGTTGGCAACAAATGTACAAATGTGCTTGACACAATGGATGGATGGATAGATTGTGATAATGTTGTATGAGCCCCCCCCCCAAATGATTTTTAAAATAAAGATAGGTAGTGTTTTTCTAGAAATATGTCCACTTATTCTAAATTTTCAAATTCACTGTTGTGATCTTCATAGTTTTGGTTCTGTTGTGATATTGGATTTTTTATTTCTTATTCTTTATATTTGCTTTTCCTATTCCTTTTACTTTAATTAGTTTACCAGTAGTTTGTCAAATTTTGTTAATATTTTTAAAGAATTAACTTGTCTTATGGATTATTTCCCTGTTCCTTTTCATTTATTTCTGCTCCATTCTTTAATATTTATTGCCTTCTTATGACTGATATTTTACATAACTCTTTTTGTTCTAATTGTTGAAGGTGTTGTGTTACCATACTGACTTTGCTCTCTTTTTTGATATCTTCATACATTGTTCACAACAAGTGTTCTTAGTACTGCTTCTGCTGTGTACCAAAGCTTGTGGTATGCTTATTTTCATTTTTGTAAGGAATTTAAAACCTTAATCCCTTAATCCTACCATTTCCAAGCAATTTAATGCACAAAATTTCTCATTTTCCATGTTAACTTTTTATTCTTTTATCTTCCTATTGTTTATATCTAATTTCATAATGTTGTGAAGTAAAAATTTTTATTTATAATATCACAAATTAAAAATTATTAAGCCTTCATTGTAGCCTAACATGTGGACTATTCTGAAGAATGGTACATATGAACATGAGAAGAAGATACATTGAGGTTTTCCCGGATAGCATGCACCCTATATGTCTAAGAGGTCAGTAATTATAGTATTTAGTTCTTCTGTTACTGTATTGATTTATTATCTAGTTGATCTTTTGAGTTGTTCTGTAAAACCCAGTGAGGTGTATTTAACTCTATTCCTGTAAAATTATGTATTTCTCTCTTTAAGTCTATAAGAGTTTGATGAATATATCTTGAGGGTCTGCCATTGAATGTATATATATTCATTAATATTTTTTTCTTCTTGCTCTTTTGTTCCTTTTATCATATGATGCCCTTATTGGTCTCCCATTAAAGATTTGGTCTTGAAGTATATTTCACTATTAATTTGTATAGCCAGTAACAGATTTCAAAATTGTCATTGGTTAATATTGCTATCCTTGTTTTTTATTGCCATTTTCTTGATGTATTTTCTTCGACCTTTGATTTTTAGATTCTATTTCTCTTTATGTCTCAATTGTGTTTGTTGTAAGCATAGATTTATGGATCAAGTTTCCTTACCCATTGTGCTTCTCACTGCCTCTTGAGAGGTACATTGTATCCATTAACATTCCATTTCATTATTGATGTGTATGCATTTATTGCTGTCATTATGCATTGGGTTGTCTTTATGGTTCCCCCGCCCCTTTGTGGAATTATTGTGTTTTTTCCTCAGTTTTCTTGCCCTGAGTTCATTTTCTTATCTTTTCTCTTAATTTTTGTCTTTTTTTGGTTATTATTTTGTAAGGCTTCATGCTTTGCTCTTGCTGTTTTTCTTTTGGATTAGCTTTATTTTTTCTTCTTCATTCTTTCCATTTTACTTGAGAATCTTGTTAATAATTATATGATTCCAAACAATAATATTGCATAGAAAATCTTTTCTGGATCATTCTAAGGGAAATTTTTTGAATAAATATCTATTTTTGAGTATTCATTAGGATGAAAACTTTCAAGATACATCAGAGGGTGTGAAGAAAATTTCCACTCAGCATGAGAATATTTTCTTTTTGCATTAACTATTTCTAACTTTGACAACAAATGGCCTAGTTAGTATCCTGGAGTGAAAACAGATCTCATCAATACCTATTATTCTGAAGTCTGCCTTTGGATCAATGGTGACAGACAGACAAAGCCCATTCCAATGAAGAGAAGGCAGATTCCAATGCAGGAAGTTTCCCAAGAGCCACTGTGCACGGTGTCCCTAGAGAGGTACTGACAAGTTGGGGAAACCACAGCTTCTGAGAGGAAAGCATCACTGACTACATTCCCTGGCATCTGCTGAAAACATGGCCTAAAGAACATTTTGAGAAATCAGTTTGCAATTTCCTCCTCTTGTGACACATTTACTATCCTTTGGAATCAAAGATGTCTTCCAATGAGTGCTTCCTTCGTTGTGACTCCAATGAATGATCTTTCGAATGACTCAACCCAACAGACAGGTCATTCAGTTCACCTGTTCCCAGTGGCAGGGGTCTCTCTGTGCCTGGAACCTTTGTTTCTGCATACAGGGAGACAATGGGTAGCAAGCATCACTAAGGACGTGTCAGAAATTTAGCCCCAGAAGTCACCACCATTGTTTTCTCAGACATAGAGATCATTAGTCATTCACTGCCAACAGTGCACAGAGAACAATGCAGAAGGAAATCTTCATAGACCTGACCCTGGACTGTAGGAGGTCACTGAGTTCAGTACATTTGAAATCATTCATTGCACGCATGAATATGGACATGCCTGTATTTTATTGTCAATAGGTTTTGAGTAACAGATAGGGTGAGAATTATCATGATAACCTATTTTTCAAGAAGGAAACTGGGTTCTATAGGATGAAAATGAACTCTTAGAGTCACTTTACTATTTGTATTGCACACAGAGAATGCTAATTTCTCCTTCAGGTCGGCAGTGAGGAGAAAATTTAGAGAGTAAGAAAAAGAAAAAAATGTCCGTCGACATGCTGAGAGATGAAAGACGGAAGGAACCCTGATTCCAAAAGGAAATGCTCCATCATCTATCTGTGCCTGTCTAGGGCTGGATGTGCGCGCTCAGTGAGTTCTGCGCGCCCCCTGCTGCCCAGTGTCTTCCCTGCAGGGGAGGTTTGTGTCTGGGCTCACACTGACTTCCCCTCACTGTGTTTCCCTTGCACAGTAATACATGGCCGAATCCTCAACAGTCACGGAGCTCAGCTGCAGGGAGAACTGATTATTCGATGTGTCTCTAGTGATGGAGAGTCTGCTTTGGAATGATGGGTTATAATTTGTACCGCCACTAGAGCATATCCATGCCATCCACTGCAGCCCTTTCCCTGAGGGCTGGCGGATCCAGTGCCAGCAGTAACCACTGCTTGTGATGGAGAAACCAGAGACAGTGCAGATGAGGGACAGCTTCTGGGAGGGCTTCACCAGTCCTGGACCCGACTCCTGAAGCTGCACCTGGGACAGGACACCTGCAAACAAAAACAGATGGTCCCCATTATTCACTTGAGTTCACAACCATCCCCACAGACCCAGGTCAGATATCTGAATCTCCCACCTTGGGGAACTGTCAGGAGGCACAGGAGAACACACAGCAATAGCATCTTTAGACCACAGCTCTGCATTCCCAAGAGACCTGAAGGCCTGTCTGAAGAGAACTGATAGCTTTCCTGCCCAAGGGAAATTTATCCTAGTGCCCGAAGAATGATTTGCATGTGAGCGAGCACTGTCTTTATAAACAGAAAGTGATAGAGACCAGACAACCCTCTACCTCCTGAGCCCATGCTAGGGTAACTGTGTTTGAACTCGTATGCATGTTAGTCTATAATGAGAGAGCACTTGACCTAAGCGGTGTGTATTAAAGATAAAAGGAAAACCAAATATTTCTGAGCTCAATATTCTCTCCCTCCAGCCCCTCAAAGTCTCTGCCCTGCCTTGGGCTCCTGTATGTCCTGTGCCCCAGAGAGTGGACAGGCTATCATTTGTTGAAAACATCAGGTGGACACCAGGGTATCTTCATCACCCACGCTCTCCAAACACCTTTTCTTTCCAAACTACCACTTCCTTATCAACCTCCTCAAAGTCTTCTGGGGTTTTCTTTGAGCCACTGCCATCACCAACTCCAGCACTCCTACCAACAACACGTCTCAGGTTTTGATAACTAAGGCCAATCTCAGTGTAAATAAAGAGATGCCAGTGTCATAGGGTCTCAGGGAGGAGGTTTCCAACTGGAGAATGTGGACCCCAGAAAAGAAAAGTTTCAACTCTATAACTTCTAATTGATGCAAGACTGTGAGATGTCAGTCACTTGGTTTTCCAGAGCACATCCAAAATTAGGGCAAAACCTGTCAGGAGTTCAAGTGTAAAGATACAGCAGAGAAGTGAATGGAAATTCAAGTTATCAGGGGGGCAGAAAAAGAATAATGATATTTCAGGTTTTGAAAAAAAGACACCTGCTTGAGACTCAACAGGCACCCTGGATTAAAATAAGGTCTATTCAGGCAACTAGTCCTCAAAATTTAGGGGACAACCATACATACTGTTTTAAATGCCCCTTTCCCAGGGGATTCTGTTCTATATGAAATGTGAGCATTTCCAACCAAAATCATCCTCTTCATTTGCACGCTGGGCACAGCCCTCTGAAAACTACTCAGAGATCTAAAGCTTGTGTTTATTTCCTAGACTCAAGGAAAATTATTCACCTTAATGCCTATGGAATCTGTGGGATTGTCTCTAGACATGCAGTTTATAAAGCCATTCCCCATTCAGATTCCTTCCTCATTTCTCTCCCTCATATCATAGATTATTTCCCCCAGATTAGGGTTGGCCATATTAATTTTCTGGTCAGTTAGAATATCTTTAAATTTCTACATAAATATATATTTCAACACTGTGAAAATCTGAGCATAAGATTATGGTCACCTGAAATTCTTTGGCCCAGAATTTGCAGAGGGATATTAGCCATAAGATAATATTGCTGCACATATACTTGACAATACAAATTAAATAGGAAAACTTAAAAAGAAAAACAACCTATCACTTCCTCCCACACAAGCATCAGAAATCCCAAACTCGAACCAGACACCAAAGACTATAGCTATATTGGTGAGAATATGGTGGCATGTTCAATGTATTTGCCATTAGGGAATTGTAAAGTATAACAGTGACATACCATATTGTTTAAATGAATGAATCAAGCAAACATAAAGGGCAAACTAATGATGCCTTATGTTGTTTATTGTTTTGATAGTTGTATAAAAGACACAAAATCATAAAGTTCTCTAAAATCTGGTCAGCTGTTTTAATTTTGGTTTTGTGTTTTAATGCACTGTGGTCTTAAATAAGTGGTAAAAGAGTTTGATGATTTTCACAGTATCTGTTGAGGACTATTATAGTTAGGCTTGTGTCAACTTGGCGGGGTAGTGTGCTTAGTGGTTTGGTAGTTGGCACCTAGTAATTCCTCATCATGTGAAAGAACACAATTCAATCAATTCCATAATGGGGTCTGCTGTGCGTAGCCAAGCAGTTGTATGATTAGGGTAGAGTGTACCTCCCTTACTCAGGACACAGCTCTGAAGCAACTGGAAAACAAATATTCTGTGTGAATGTTATCTACTTCCTTTATAAACAGATTGGTAGGGAAACTTGTTCGTTTCCTTCTGGGTTTGGATCCTGCATCTGGGCTCTTCAAGCTCTAGGTTTTGAATTTGACCGAAAGCTTGAAATAACCCCCGCCAATCCTGAGAGTCCACAGTGGCCTGGTATCTGACATGTGATCTGACCTTGAAGTAATATACATCTTCAATAACAAGTATGACTTGTTTTTATTTACCTGCCTTTGAAACTATCATCAAGTTGTGCTCCAGCCTATTGTAGATTTATCAGCCCCTGAAGCTACGTAAGTCAGGAGAAGCCTAACTAAGACTCGAGGACTTAGGGTCAGAATGGAGGTGCCCACTTCTACAACTGCATGAGCAGTTCTCTTTATCTCTCTATGCAGCTCTGGTTTTGTTCTTCTAGTGACCTTATCCTTACATAGATGTTGAATGTTATCACATTGAATTTATCATTCAGTTTAGAAATGGCAAGATTTAGAGTCACTGAGTTTTACAATAAATACCGTGACATGCTCCTCCATTTATTTCTGTTATATTTCATTTACTACAATAATATTTTAAATTTTATATGGGGTTTTAAATATGTATATTGTATAATCTCTTATTTTATGAAGCACATAATCTTGCTTTTTATTTTCCAAAAACCATTTTTGGTTGTGATAATGCAGATATCGTATAATTCCATAGCTCAATCACATCAAGACATATTGTACATTTGCTACCAGTCAGTTTCAAAATATTTTCTTACTTCCTAAACTCTTTAATATCAACCCCATCTTACTCTGTCTGTCTCCCATAGCCCCACCCCACCATATCCTTCAGGAACCCTATTTTACTTGCTGTGTCTATAGGTGCATCAATCCCAGGTTTCATATTCTGAGAAAAACAGAAAAGATAATAATATAAATTCAGTAGGGTTACCACCAATGACAAAATACATCTGAGTAGAGTATACCCAATATGAAACAGAGGGAGAGAGAGAGAATGTTGAAAACCAGATCAGGTCTGGCTCATGGCATGGAGGAACTTGGAGCTGTGTGCCGGGCGCTGGGGTCACGCTGCGTTGCTGACCAGAGGCTAGAGCCCCTCCTCTGCCCATGGCGGAGTGGCACCCAAGCTCCTGACAGGGGACTGAGGCGGCTAGGGACGTCGGGGCTCCGGAGCCAGGCACTGGGCCTGCTTTTGCAGCCGCCTCAGGGGCCAAAGAGCACGAACCCGTTCATGCGCGCGCAGGAGGAGGCCTGGCGGCGCCGCAACAAGACTGTCCTCACATACGTGACCTCGGTCGCCATGGCCATGCTGGGGGCGTCCTACGCAGCGGTGCCCCTTTATCGGCTCTATTGCCAGACTACTGGACTTGGAGGGTCAGCTGTAGCTGGTCATGGATCTAACCAGATTGAAAACATGGTGCCTGTTAAGGATCGCATTATTAAAGTCACCTTTTTTTTCTTTTTTAAACATTTTATTAGGGGCTCATACAACTCTTATCACAATCCATACATATACATACATCAGTTGTATAAAGCACATCTGTACATTCTTTTCCCTAATCATTTTCTTTTTTTTCTCCTCTTTTCTTTTTTTACATTTTATTAGGGGCTCATACAACTTTGTCACAATCCATACATATACATACATCAATTGTATAAAGCACATCTGCACATTCCCTGCCCCAATCATTCTCAAAGCATTTGCTCTCCACTTAAGCCCTTTGCATCAGGTCCTCTTTTTTTCCCCCGCTCCCTCCCTGTTCCCCCCTCCCTCTAAAGTAACCTTTAATGCGGATGTGCATGCAAGTCTCCAGTGGAACTTTAGACCTCAGCAAATGGAAATATATGTAATGCCAGGAGAGACGGCACTGGCATTTTACAAAGCTAAGAACCCGACTGACAAGCCAGTCATCGGGATTTCTACATATAATCTTGTACCATTTGAAGCTGGACAGTATTTCAATAGAATACAGTACTTCTGTTTTGAAGAACAAAGGCTTAATCCACAAGAGGAAGTAGACATGCCAGGGTTTTTCTACATTGATCCTGAATGTGCTGAAGATCCAAGAATGGTGAATATTGATCTCATCACTCTTTCTTATACTTTTTGTTGGAGCTAAAGATGGCCATAAATTGCCAGTTCCAGGCTATCATTGAAGTCAGCAACTAAATCTGCGTCCCATTTGTGATTTTTGAGAAATCATGTGTCTGACTTCTCAGAGATGAAATATCTCTACTATGTTGTATTTAATTATTGTGTACTGGTGATGGTTCAGCTTGCTTCCTTCCATGCCTGGACATCTTAACCACATTTAAAATCGAGAAAACAGGTTTAGCTTTTACCATAAGGAATCCACTTAAAGAGTGCCTACTTAAGAGTGACTGCCACCAAACTCTTAAGAGCTTGATAGTAGTAACTGTTATATATATATAGAGCTTGATAGTAGTAACTATCCTAACCCTAACCCTAACCCTAACCCTAACCCTAACCCTAACCCTAACCCTAGCCCTCGCCCTCGCCCTCGCCCTTATATATAAGAGCTTGATAGTAGTAACTGTTATATATATATATAGGGTTAGGTTATATATATATATAGGGTTAGGATATATATATATATATATATATATATATATATATATATATAGAGAGAGAGAGAGAGAGAGAGAGAGAGAGACTTAATGGTATGGTTTAATTCATTAGATTGCTTCCAAATTTTGACCCTTCATACTTGTATCATTTGAACACTTGATGTTTATTTTTGGCTGTGCACCAGACTCTGAACAGGTTGATTATTAAATCTCTCAAACCAGTGGTGTTACCTGCCTTCAGTGTGAATAGTCATTATTGTTAGTCCTTAACATGAAAGAGGTGTGTTACTTGCTCAAAGATTGCATGTTTTCTTCAAATTCTTATTTGTTTTACTTTTAAGATCTAGGACTGCTTTATATTGATTGTACCATGTAAATAATTAGGTTGCAATTGTGGTACCATGAAATCTCTATATATGATTAACTATGATAGTTACAAGTCCTTCAATGTTAAAATATGTGTGGGGTTGTATACATATACTGATATCGAAAGTCTACCTGTAAACAAACTCTAAAGACACATTAAATTATTTTAATAGTTAAGAAAAAAAACCAGATCAGACCCAACATGTATCAGTAGGGGGGTTAACTGAAAAAGTTTTAACCATTCAAGCCAGGTTTATCATTTTGATCTACTATAATCATCTCTCCAATGCAATCTGATTAGTAACCAGGTGATTCCCATCCCTCTATTATGGACAGAGGGTAATCACCTGAGGTTTATTGCCTCGGTAGATCTCATAAATGTATCTTGCCTTTAAACATGTATCTTCCATTCTTTCTAAAGTTTAGAATAGTGTTATCATCTATTTCCTTTGAATCTGGTGACCCTAGAAAGGGACAATGCTATTTCTACTTTATCCTTTCTTTATTCTGTGAACACAATGATATCCCATCAAGATAATGAGGGGTTTATTGCTCATTCCTCAGATATATTAATGTATTTCCTTAACACTTGGAAACTTGACTTGTATTCACGCTAAAAGCTGCTCAGGTCTCATTCAAAATCACTAAATTTTAATGATATACCATGAAGTGTGACAATTTTATTTTACCTCACTTTCCCTAGATATATTATCATTTATTTTCTTAATATATTGAAAGCTGGTGTGTATTATTGTTAAAAGCTGTTCTCATCTCATTTAAAATCACTAAAGTAAGCTTTAATTGTATCAGATGAATTGTGATGATTTTATTTGTATAAAGCCTTTATTATTTATTGGTTCCACATTTTTCTGCTTACTGATAACTATTTAGCTTTTCTTTTATAATTGTGATTTGTGTTTATTGAATTTCTGGGGTCAGGCATGGATAAAAATCCAACTGCAGTCTCCAAAATGCTCTGTGCCATCAGACACACACTGGGAAGTGGCCCACTGAAAGGGTAGTGGCAGCTCCCAGACTTCTGTGAAGCAGCAGGGCCCCAGAAATGCCAAACCCCACTGTCCTGCTGGGAAGAGTCCTGGGTGTGGTGTCTGAGAGGAGTGCTTGGGGGCTGTCTGCTCAGGAATGATGTCTCTGTCCACTTCCATAGGTGAATCCTCATTGATGCTGAGAGACAGCGGCATGGAGTCTGAACCCTGCCATTCCCGGCTTTTGCTCAAGGATCCTCCAGATGCCCACCCCAGTAAATCCCCTAGTTATACTGCCAATCTCTTACTGAATCTGTTCTAGACCACGTGGTACACAGGGTGGAAGCTCTTGTCAGTTTTTCCCTGTGATCTGTTATCTCAGGCACAGAGAGAAGAATCAACTCTGAAGGTGCTGACCTAAACTGGGAACAAGAAGAGAATGTATAATTAGGAAAATATAAAATATTGGAAATAGGACTTCATTTTTAAGCCTCATCCTGGAAAGAATACAAAAGCACATATAATCAGATTTTCAGTGGTTTATTTTTGTTGTTTTGTTGTCTGGTTGCATACTGTTGCTTTGTTTTCCTCTGTCTTGTTTTCGTGCATGTTAGTGTCTCCACAGGTCTGTCTGAATAGGACAGGCTGGATGAACTATCTGTAGGGAAAAAAACTGGACCGACAGTTCTGGGGGGACTTTGGGTGGGGGGGTAGGGGGGTAAGGAAGTAGTGTTAACAAACACAGGGACAAGGGAACAACATGGGACCCCAAATGGTAGAGAGGGGGGAATGGCAGGCCTGGTGGGGAATGATCAAGGGTAAGGTTGTGTAGACAAGAGGTATACTCTAGCCCAGGTGGCAACGAGGCATGGTAGTAGGGCAGGAGGAAAGTCAAGGGAGATGGAGGAAAGAGCTAGGAGTCAAAGGGCATTTATGGAGGTCTAGACAAAGACATGTACATGCAAATATATATAGGAGGATGGGGAAATAGATCGATGTGTCTATATTTATAGGTAAAGCCCTGTCTATTAAACAACTCTTCCCCCCTCCTTGCTCTGCTGTGCCTCTACACGTGAAGTCATGACACCTGACTGGTCTGCACTCTTCTGAACGTTCTCTGTCAAACAGAGTCTCTCTTCAGAATCTTGCATTTCTCGCAGAGTTAAAACCTTGTCTTGTCTGGGGACCAACTTTTCTAGTTGGCAACTTCTTCCCTGAAACACGGTGGCACTTGACTCACTTGACTTACCCTGAGGTTTTCCTTAGCAATCAGGCACTGGATGAAGTGATGGTGTTGCTTGTAAGAGCGGTGGGGTTTGTGATGATCTTGGCCAAGGTGGGGAAAGACATGGCTGATGAACATTAGTAGGGAGTCAATGCCAACTGCAGACATCCTGCCAGAGGCCTCAGGGCATATGTACATTAATGAAATACAGGGACAAGAGTGAAGGGCAGTCTCTGGTCGAGCTTACCGCTGCCTGTCCTTAGTATCTGTTGGACATTGCAACAATTCACAGAGCCCAGAAACATGAGGAAATCTACTCAAGGGAGGAGTGGGTGGAAAAAGGCACTGGATGGCATCATGGAAGAGGTGGATATTTGTGGGATAACCAATCCCCAACTCCTTGGGACAGATCTAGTATTAATTCTTCTAAAACATTTATTTACCACATATGAAAATGACCAAGGACATTGAGAAGGTTGATTAAATGGCGTCAGTGTATAAAAAAGCAATGTGTTTGGAGAGTGTGGGGTAATGAGGACACTGTGGGGTGAACCTGATGGTTTCAAAGAACTCTATACTGCCCATCCTCTGATGCACAGGATATATGGGAGCCTCAGTCAGGGCAGGAGCAATGAAGGGCTGGAGGGGAAGAATACTTGGCTCAGAAATGCTGGGCTGTCCTTTGACCATTCACAGACACCTCCTAGAAAACGTGCTCTCTCATTCAAAACTAACACACAGATGAGTTCAAAAGAAGAATTGCCCTATGATGGCCTCAGAAGAAACAAAGGAGCCTCTATTTATAAGCACAGGGCTTCCTCCTATGCAAATCATTCTTCAGGCAGTAGGTTAAAATCCCAGCCTTGGGCACTGAAGGCTATCAGTTCTCTTCTGACAGGGCTGTGGGTCCCTTGGGAAAGTACAACTGTAGGCTAAAGATGCTTGTATTACAATTAAATAAAACTATTTAATATGCACCTATAAAATTCTGACACGTGGATTTTTAAATGTTTGTGAGGGGTGGGGACAATTTGCAATCAAAACGCAAGGCAAACAGTGGACAAGATGTTTGCTCAAGTGAAGCACCTCTCCTTACTCTGCACAAGGTAGCACAATGCTCCAGGCCCTCAAATGTGTCCTCCGAAAACCATCACTTGTTTAGTCCTGATTCCCAGCCAGTGTCTGAGGATGTCCAGGGCATTAAGACAAGCCAGGTTTTGAGATACACAGGACAGCTCCGATGCACAACTATGGCTTGAGGACATTGTGATGTGATTGCTAGTTCATGCTGGACTGTGCTGACTTTATGGAAATCCCAGCCACCCTTTCCTCTCAAAACCCTTACTGGACACAGATTTGCATCATAGCTGAGAGATCCCTCATCTTTGCCTTGTCCCCTCTGTGTGTATCTGACTCCATTTGTGTCCTTCTGCACTTTAGAAATGGGAGCCAGTTTCCTCACCTTACAATGCAAAATTTATAATTGAGCAGTTGATACAAACCCTGACATCGTGAAAATCTCCAATGGAAGCTGTAAGATGGAGAGGAAGCCAGTTCTTAACTCCCCTCCACACTGTCTGCCAGACTGAGTCCTGTGAATCAGAGTCCTGAGCAATCCCTGAAGTCCATACCTCCCTTTAGGGAGGTTTGTGTACAGATTCTTACACATTCCCTATTCCGTGTCTCCATTACTGAACTAGATTGAGGCTGTCCATTTGAAGATAAAAAATGTTCTTGGCTTTTCTCTGGTGACTGTCAATCAGGAATTCACAGTGTGTAGGTAGGATATGGAATAACTATTACTCACTTCAGGCCCTTCATGGAATTGGCTGATGACATCCATGCCATCACTGCTGGGGAGGGGTCCACAGGTTGGACTGCAGAATCTCAGAAGGGCCCTAGTCTGCCTCAAGTCTCCCAGAGCCACCAGCTGCATTGGACCATGCAAACACAAAGACATCCTGATCAGGAAAACCATCACACATGGTTTCACTCTCTTGTTCAACACCTTTTCTGTTCACTTTTAATATTGCCACAAGGGCATCTTAGGTCAGCAAAAATTCCACTGTGACTTATGTATAATCTTAGCTTTCCAGTAAATGGGGAGAACTGGACATCCTATGGGGTGTGTCCTCTCTCCTAGAGTTGAATACCTTTGCTAGTCTGGTTTTCATCAGCAGAATAACGTGTCATTGTGTGTGTAATTTACTATGAAAGTAGCTGACAGCAGAAATAGTGTCCTGGAGGAAGTAGCTGGCAACTAAATCTGTGGGAAAATATGATTTATTATTATCACATTTAACTGTAGTGTTAAGTCACACAAGAAACCAATAGAAACAGAGGACACCATATGATTCCCCCCCACCCCCCAGAATATAGGCCCTCTCATCTATAATATACAAATACCAAGATGTAGAAGTTAAAGACTCCAAAACAGGAAGTTATGGTCTCATGTGGTAAACTATAGCAACTGTGGGGGAAACAGATGAGGTAAAAACAGAAGAAGGTCGATCCTGGAAAGAGAGCAGAAATTTCTCCTGGACACATATTGCCCCTGAGGGAGAAACGTGGATGTTTGTAAGGCCACACCTCAGACCTAGGTTCACAATGTTTCCCTAAGAATGACAGAACTTCAGTTAATTACCTCTAGCTTTAGCGGAGCTCCAGACAAAACTTACACTCATCAAACACAAGAGTGCTGGAATCCACCTGAGGGTGCTAAAAAGGTAAGTGCAGAGTTGTTTTCTCCCTTGTCAGACCAATGCCAAGAGAGAAAGAAAATCAACAGCACATCAGTAGAGGCTGGAAGACCTTGGCGTCCAGAAAGTAGAGAACCTCAACAATGATAGTCCTGAATTGAACCTCTAGTTCCATTCCCTCCTCTGATCTTGGTTTTACCATTTGAAATCATGTGATCATACCTTGAAACTCATGAATTTAGAATAGCAATCAGCTGTGCCTCCCACGTTGGAGATTTTAAGCTTTAAGTTCAACACAGTAATTTGGTTCCTTTGAGAACACCATCACAGGAGACTCTATGAAACTGAAGTAACGCTGGGACGCTGCTGAATGTCAGAAGCCCTTGCCATTTCCCAATTCCTGCTATATGACAACATGCCCAAATTTGAGTGGAGCCTCCTTTGTAGGTGTTTTTTGTTTTGTTTTTGCTTCATTGTTTTGTGTGCGTGTGTAATTGTCTAGTTACACTCATGTCTATGTCCTAATGTGCTTTGTGGTCTCTCTGGTACTTTTTTGGCATGTATAGCATTCTATTGTGTGCATGTATCAACGTTTCTATAATTTGAATAAGTGATTGTCATGAAACCTTACAAAGTGATGGAAGAATATACTGTGAAATTTTCAGTCAATAATGTTGGCACTTAATAGTGACCTTTTCCCAGTCTCCCATTTCCCCTGAGTCTGATTGGAAAGTATTTATCTGAGCGTCATGAGAACTCTGATGCAGGGACACCTGACAGAGTCATTTCCTGCCCTTAAGGGACAGACTGTTTGTTGCTGTAAGACAGACTATATTCTCCCATTACAATATACTATTTGAATTCACAGATACCAGAAGTAGGCACAGAACTAATATTCTTAAATTAGAGAGAGATTCCCTAGGGAAACAGATTTAGCAGAATCCGCAGATCCCCACAGGAAACCAGCCTTGAAGCTCCAGCTGCACCTGCTCCTGGGTCTGAGTCCTGTGCTCTGTGGGTCCTGGGCGCCCCCTGGAGACCACTGTCCTCTGTGCAGGGAAAATTTGTGTATGGCCTCTCACTGATTTGCGCCCATTGGGTGTCTCTTGCACAGTAATACATGGACGTGTCCTCAGCTTTCAGGCTGTCCATTTGAAGATAGAGTGTGTTCTTGGAGTTGTCTCTGGAGATGGTACATTGACCCTTCCACCACTATTAATACCCGAGAACCCACTGCAGGCCCTTTCCTTGAGCCTGGCGGACCCAATTCATGCCATCCTTTTTGATGTTGAATCCAGAGGTTACACAGGAGATTTTCAGAGACCTCCCAGGCTTTCTCATATCGCCCCCAGACTCCACCAGCTGCACCTCACACTGACCACCTGCAAACAGACCCACATACAAACTAAATCACTCACCATCACACACACACACACACACACACACACACACACACACAGTACGGTACACCACAATTACCATGTGAAATAGCCAAAATGAAAGCCAGTGTTGCTGCAAAATTCATGATGTGTCCTCTGGACAAGCTCCTGTCACGAAATGGTAACAGCAGAGACCCGGAAACTGGAATGTCCTCTGAGATCTCAAACATCAGGGGCTGTGGCTGGTTTATCAGCAGGCAGAGAGCTGCATTTGCATCTTCCCTGATATTTAGAAGCGATTGTGTAGAGATTATGGGCAACTCTTCTCCCTCAGACTCAGAGAAACACAAGCATTCTCAGGAAAATAGAGCTCTTAAACAGGTTCTGTACCAAGTATTTCTTTGTTGCACATTATTAAATTTTTCAAGAAAGTAACTTTCAAGTTATAAGCTTTATATGGCAGACACAACAGCCTTTGCCATCTGAGAGGTCACAGTGCATCCCCTCTCGTTCCCCTCAACCGCTGGATAGGCATGATGACAGTGAGCAGCTCTATGATCCGTTTCTTATGTGGGGACATTATTAGATTCTTTTTCTCCTTTCACTGTCCATAAAATCTGTGGAATGGTGTCTCTTCTCTGATTTCTGATCTGGGAGATTCCAGCCGCCTTTCTTTTATCATGAGCATTAAAACTGGGTATTTATCACTTTAATTCGTCTTCTCTGTTTTTGTTTAATTGGGTTATTTGCTGTGCGCCTTCTGTGTTGTTAGGTGAGTTTTTAATATTTATTAGTTTCTACCCACCTACGCCTGCCCTGCTAACCTGAGTTTTCTCTCTGATTCTCTCCCACATGAGTGGACAGCTGTGCCCTCAGTGTGATTGAGCTCAGATGCAAGATAACTGATTTGTGGGTATTCTTCTGGAGTTCGAGTACCAGTTCCATAGGGATGGGAGGCTGTTTTCTGCTACTAGAATATATTGCTCACAACTACTCCAACCTCTTCTGCAGGTTTTGGCAGCTCCAGCTCTGGCATTCAGCAGTCACCAGAGATAGCAAAGTTTACGTTGAGAATCTGAGGGATTCATCAATCCTAGGCCCAAATCTTGGACAACTAGGAAGAGGGAAAATAATTACTGATGACAAGTAATGGAAACCTTATTATGTCAACCCATTTTGGGAATCTGGAAACTATCAGAAAGAAGTAACCACTTGGCAGAAGAATCTCCACAGGTAATTCATGACTACGGACAAGGTTTGTGGATCCTAGAGGACCCTGTCCATGACGTAATGTTTTCCACTAGGTTTGAGATTTTACCTGGAAATTGATGAGATGTTCTGCATTTTGGAAGCCCCAAGAATGAAGTAGAGACAATCCAATTCTTCTCAGAAACTGAGAAGAGAAAGTCTGACCCCCATCATCTTCTTTGTGATAACACCAATCCCAACCTCACTGTCATTAAGGTGATTTCGAATCTATAAGACAGAGTATATTTTCACATTGAAAAACACACTCAGCCAAACGAAGTGTGAAACAAGTTAGCGACACCACTCTAGCTGAGAAAAAAGACAGGAGCAGCATGAAAGTGAAAGGGTCTGCTTTACTTGAATCAGGCAAGAACTAAACCAGAACATTCCTGAAGGAAAGCTCCTGGGGGAAAAAAGGTGGGAGTGGTTTACAGATTTAGCCAAGGAAACAAACAAGTAACTGGGGTGTTCCAACATGCTGTGGCACCATCTCATATCCTAAGGGGAGGTTCCTTGGTCAAGCTGTGGAGTTTACATTGCCACACAAAGTTAAGCATGTTGGGGTATGGCCTCAAACAGAATGTCCAATGTTCTTAATTGTTCTTACACTGTAGTAAGATTCTCCTTAGTTATTATAATCACAACAAATATAATCTTGGAACAAAAATTAGTTATTGAAGATAACTTTTTCAATCCCTTGGTGTTTACTACATTTTGCTCAAATAAATAGTAAGTTTATTAATATTTATTGTTCGTTTTATTTCTTTTTTGGAACTTGATAGTGATTGGTAGACATCGATGGTCATGAAATGTACATATTACATTTACTTTTCTATTCTTCCTTTCAAAGACAAGCAAGAGCTTTCAGTAAATATCAAAGACTTTATTGAAGGAAGAAAACAATCTAGGAATGGACAATAATAATTGTAAAGAATCACAAGGTCCCACAATGAAAGACAATTTTCAGAGTTTAAATGCAGAAGGATCCTGCAACATAAAAGAAATTTTCAATCCTTTGAGCTTTATTTCACTTGGTTCAAACAGACAAGGCAATATCAAGGCCACTTATAAAGACTGAGTCATGTAACACTTTTTTTGTTTTGCTTTGACTTGAGCTATTGGGAGAGAGAGTGAATTCTCTTCCTGGCAGCTTGTTGTGAGAGGAGCTGGAAGGAAGGCGGGTGTCTGGAGTCTTCATGAAGTATGCTGACTTTTCAAAGTCAGTTCAAAATAAACAGTAATCATAAACAACAACAAAATTGGAATCTGGCCAGCATCGTTTGGTCTTCTTTACATTGAATCCTAATACATAATGACCTCTGCAATCCTTGATCATCATCAGCAAGTGTTTCAAGTCCTCACTTTCAGCAAGCAAGATTGTGTTATCTTCATATCACAGGTTGTTCATAAGCCATAAGTCATAAGCCTTTTTCCAGGCCTGATGCCATATTCTTCTTCATACCAGTAACTAACTGGTATCAGGTCTGGGATCCATGAGCAGTTTGTTAATGCCACAGCACCACTGCTCCCCCAGGAAGTTTCTATAAAGCTGTTTCTTGAATCAAGTTGAATGCAGGCAACTGAATCAAGTTAGAAAGCAAGCAAAGATCATGGCTACTTCTTAGGAAGAAATTCTAGTAACATTGGGAATGGCCTTAATGAGGAAAAGGCCAGGACATTTGAGCTGATTTTTTTTTCCTATATGACAACGCACCTGCTCAATCTTCAAGAGCATCAAGGGCTGAACTCTGAGAATTTCATGAAGAAACCTTACGTCATATGCTGTATAGTGCTGCGGTTAATCAGAAGTTACACAGTGGGCCACTCCAGAGAAACTCTTACTGGTATGATACATCAGTGCTCCCATGTGGGGAGATGTCGCCCTGTCGTGCCAGTGGCCTGTGTTATTGGTTTCACGAACTGGGAGACAGCAGACACTCTGTTCTCTGGTGCTGAGTTGAGAGATGCTCTGAGACTCCTGCTCTGCAGCTGCATCAGGCTGAGGGTTTCTGCCCCTCTCAGGAAGGAGTTTCTCTCACTGTGTCTCTTGCACAGTAATACATGGCCGTGTCTGAGTCCTTCAGGCTGCTCCACTGCAGGTACATGGTGCTGATGGAGTTTTCTGTGGAGATGGTGACTTTTCCTTGGAAGGATGGGTTGTACCTGATATCAGCATCACTAGGATAAATTATCCCTATCCATTCCAAGCCCTTTCCAGGTGTCTGCTTAATTCAGCCAATCCAGTTTCTATTAAAGCTGTACCCAGATGTCTTACAGGAGATCCTCAAAGACTCCCCAGGTCTCTTCACCTCTGTCCCAGACTGCACCAGCTGCACCTGAGCACAGACACTTGTGGAGATAGGATTGAGAGATGAGAGACTCCCTCTGCACACACATCCTCCATTCATCTCAAACCTGTGGTGATCCTGACCTGGGAGAAGAGCAATGAGGAGATCTAGGGTGGCAGACCCCATCTTGCAAGGAGGATGCAAAGGAATCACACTGAGTTCACCAGCTGGGTGATGAGAAACCTTCCCCTGTGGAGGTGGCCTGTGGGTCTAAAATGGATGTCTTCCACTTTGCATATTTCTGCCCTGCCCTACGTGTCAGACTCCTCCAGCCCTATAACCCTGGATACCCAGGTCTTGGGACTCCTGGGAGGGACAGAACTTAATCCTAGTAACATCCTGCAACACACACATGCAGAGAGAGAGAGAGAGAGAGAGAGCGGGGGCGGGGAGACAAGACTGGCACTAGCACTAGAACCTCACACACAGAGAGCTTTGAACTGTGACTCCACTTAGTGCATCTCTCATTCACACTCAGGCGAGAGTGGTTTCAAACCCAGTGTGAATCTGCAGCCCAAGGAGCCTGGGTCCCTCCTTACTGTCTGTGGGGAATGATGTCCATGATGGAAGGTACCTCTGTCTCCTTAGTGAAGACTTTGAAGAATCTCATCAACTGAATGACCCCTTCTAAATAGACTCTCAATAGACTCTCAGGTGTGTCCTAGCGCCCAGGTCTCTCCTGTACTTCCTGCTGCCTGAGAAGAGGAAACAAATCTCAGGGAATGTCAGCTTTACTCGGAGTGTCAGACAAATCTGTGCAGATTAAAGTCAAAGATGAGTGTGTCACTCTGAATACTCATGGTCAATCTGGCCCTTGTCACCGTCTCTCTGACAGGGTAGCTGTTTGTTAGAGAAGTTAAAAATCCAACATGGAGAATATCTCACCTTCATCAGTTTCACAATCTCATAAATTTCATAATCTGTCTAAACATTTCTCTGACCTACTGTGATCTAAACTAAAGAAAACCATCAGTTTGTTAACTTTTCTCTCTCTCAGGAGGAGGCCTTGGGGCTCAGGGACACAAGACCCGCTGAGATAACGGCGCACAAAGACAATGTCCTACATCTGGGCTTTGAGAGTAGTGACTGGGGACTTTAAACCACACTAGGTGCAGCTAATTGTTTCACCCTTTCCAGAGTGATGATCCTTGAAGACACAACGAAACCATTCGTCCAATGTTGTAATGAATCATGGATAGGAGTCTCCTGATCTCTATGACCAGAAGAAATAGGTGGTGCCTTGCTATCAGTACCCACTTCTTTGGAAAAGATAGCGTTAGAAGGTCTTGGGTAGAGTGGGACAAAAAGTGAAACAATACACACACACACAAAAGAATAATACAAAGACTAGGCTTCCTTGTTGGGTCGATTTGTGGAAGTCCTGAGACCATGGCTTCCAGCATCGCTTCAGGTGTGGGACTGAACTCACCCCTTGGAAAAACTTCCAGTCAAATAATTGACAAGCCTACCTGGGAGCAATAATCCTGGGTAGATACAATTACCTTAAAATAATCTAAGTTCTGTGATTAAAAGGGCAACATTTATCCAGGGGAACATTCAGAATATTTGGAAAGCAAAGGTAATTGTAACAGGAGTTTGTGTGTATTACAGTCAATGAAATGAAACAAGAGTGTATGAATAGTTGAATGAGCATTAATCTTGGTAAATCTTCCCACAATCCACAAGCAAGTGTAAAGATAAAAATAAAAAATAATATTAAAACGTTTCCCTTCAGTTCTCCTCTGATGGGGAGAAAGCACCTCAGGTTTGTGCACTCGGGGTCTTCCAAGAAAAGAGCAAGGACCCAGAGAAGATGTCCTAATTCCATGCTTCATTCTCCTCCCTCTGTTCTCTGGAGTTGACGGTTATGCTAAAAACATCTAAATCTTGGTTCTCAGAGACAGGAAGAGGAATAAAAACCATGACACAGGGGAAAATTGAATAGGGAGGCCCCAAATTCAGGAAGGAAACCTGTATCTTGCTCCCCATGCACTGAGTCTTGAACTGGGTCATGTGCTGTTTGTCCCGAGACCCTATGCAATACATCCCAACCTTCCCTTCGTGGTGCTTACACTCTGGTCTCACATAGCTTCCCTGACCTACTTTTATCTGCATCACCACACACATCAAATAACTGATATGTTCCTGTTGTGGGGACCCAGGTACTTGAGACAATCTCTTGAAGAGTGAGTCATTGTTTTATAACATCCTTCCTCCTTATGACACACTGCATGTAGTAGTTTGTGCATTTAGTCTTCAATTTATCTCAGTATAGACAAGAGTGTTCTGTGAACACCATCTGTCTGGACTCAGCCCAAACCCCTGAACCTGAATGCACAATGACACTGGTGTCTGTTGAACGAGTTTCTCTTTCTCTCTGTCATCCATCTACACATATTCCTATCTCTGCTATCTTTCTATCTATTTATCTATCTATCTATCATAAATCTATTAATTGGTCCATCAATCTGCTGAACTATTGATTTAGCTGTCAATTTTCTCTATATAGCCTGTCCATATCTTGTATCTCTCATCTATCTGTATTTCTATTAAATATCTATGTGTTTCTATTCGTTTCATGCTTCACTTTATTTCTGAAATAAATCCCAGCCTAACGGGAGCAATATGTTTTGTTTTTGGTTGAGTATGCTATATATTGGTCATTGATTCTAGTTTTCTAGACCCATTTATTTGTTTGTTTACTTATTAAATTCTTGTTGTTCTCATGACTTAAATTCTTGATGTCCTCATGGCTTTTTATTTAAATGTTAAGACCAAAATTGAAAATATTGAATTGAATTACTCCACTATTTGGTGGAGTTCGGCAATTATTTATTTGTTGTAATTAAAATATTAGCCAGAATTTGTATGGTGTATTTTGAAGGAATAATGTTATATTCTCACCACCTGTCTGTTAGTTCATCATACTGTGGTGGCTTGTGTGTTGCTGTGATGCTGGAAGATATGTCACTGTTATATCAAATGCCAGCAGGATCACCCAAAATGAACAGATTTCATCAAAGCTTCCAGACTAAGACTAGACAATGCAGAAGGACCCCACTACCTTCTTCAGTGGAAGAAGCTTTGAAAATCTTATGCATACTTTTGAAGCATTGTTAAATACTGACAGCATAAGAAAAGGAATTAGGAAATTGTTGAAACTACTGTTAGAGGATGGACCCCTCATGTTCGAGGGCACTCAAAATGTGACTGAAGTAGAGCTGGTTTCTTGGAGGGGATTCAGCCATGAGGATGTAATTTGGGTAAAGGCTTTGGGAGTGGAGCTGTCAGGATCTTCCTTTGCTGCTGGGGCATGACTCAAGGTAAAGAGAAAGAGCCGCAAAAGTCTTCTAATGATCAAAATTGATAATTTGCATACTATAAATTTAGGAAGATTGGAAGGGGCAAAAGATGAAATGGGATACTTAGTTGGTATTCTAGGCATTAGTGAGCTTAAAAGGACTTAAATGGTATTGCAAGTTGATCAGGAAACCATAAGATTTACTACGCAAAGAACAACACAATGAAGAGAAGGAGATGGCATTCATTGGCAGGAAGGATCTTGCTAAACACATCATGAAATACAGTACTGTTTGTGATAAGATCATGTCCGCCTTCAAGGAAATCCAACCAATTCAACTATTATCAAACAGTACTTGAAATATGCATTTGCTGTAAACACTAATATACAAATAAGTGAGGTATAACACTAAGAAATAAAAATTATATTTTATCTGCTCCTTCCCACTTTCTGCCGTTGAGATTTCAATTCCATTATTATACATCGTACCTGCAATAGTCTGATTTTAAATATTTCTTATACAATAATCTTGCATTCCTTTGTCATAAAAAAATAGATAAATTCCTTGGGGGAAACAGTGCGATGGAGAAGCATCCCCAGATCACAAGAAGAAACCAGCCCTGAAACCATGCATGGGCACCTGCCCCTGGGGTGTGACCTGTGATATGTGGGTTCTGAATCCCCCCTGCAGCCCAGGTCTCTCCCAGCAGGAAGTTTGTGTCTGGGATCACACTGACTCCCTCTTCCTCTTTTCTCACTGGGTACTAGATGGTCTTGGCTTCCATTTTCTCACCTTCTCTCTGCCAATAAACTGTGTTTTTTTCATTGTGTCTGGAGGTGGTAATTCGAACCTTCATGGAGTCGGCATAGTTGTCAGTACCGAGATGTAAGTGTTTACACAGAGAGATAAGGAAAGGCTACATACCAAGGTATTTTTAACCTCCCCCCTTGAGGGGCTGATTTAATTTCACGGTATTATAATGATAATTTCACAGAAAGTAATTGTCTTTGTTTCTCATCTCTAAGTTCATAGGAGGTAAATAAAGAGAAGATTCAACTAAATATTCTGAGTCACTGCCTCAGCGAGTACAGCTGCCCTGCCCTCAGGTGTCCTGACGCTCTCGGGATGTGGATTTCTACAGCGTGTGTCTCACACAGGAAGAGGTGGCAGTGTCCTCGAGTTCAGGCTGCCAGTCTGTAGATAAACTGTGCTGAATGACGCATCCCAGGAGATGTCTTCCTGCCTTGTGTGAAGCCCGGAGCGTATGTTGACTTCCCAGCGTGGGTACTGATCCAGTCCTTCCACTAAAGGCCTTTTCCTGGTACTTGTCACACCCAATTCGTACCATAGCTGGAGAAGGTGTATCCGGAAGTCCTGTAGGACACCTTCACCTACTCTCCTGGCTTCTGCACCTCTGCCTCAGATTGCACTAACTGCATCTGGGCATAACACCTGTGAGGAGGTAAACCAGAAGGTGAGGGCTCTGGAGCTGCCACAGTGTTTTCTCCAGCCTCATCTCTGTCTTATCTTACCCAGGATGACTGCCAATAGGAAAATAAAGCTCCATAGTCACTCCTTGATGAGTGCACTTCGGTATCAGTGGTTCAAGAGCACTCTATATGGCAATGTCCTTGCTTATTGCTGTATCGGGGTGATGGTTTCAGCTTTCAACTCTATAGGGCACTTATACATGCTCATAATTCACATTCATGAATGCAGTTCTGGTCTACATCAGGTATAAATAAGAGATAACCTCGAGAACTTGACAGAGCCACACACCAGGATAGCTCCGCTGCTCATCTCAAATGTGGTCTGGAATCCTGATGGCTAGTGGTGGGTGTATCTCATGATGTGGGTTGACAGCTGGTCATGACGGGTACAGATGTATCCATTTATACACGACCCCTATAATTTCTCTCACTTCATAGATGAGATCTGACACAATCAGCTTCTCATGGAATAATACAGATCATTCAAGGGGGCCATTCCTCTGTGTCTGTGATGAGGTATAGTGATTTTTCACTGATTCACTGTGGTGGGTGTGGGGTAAGTCTTACTCATTTTACTGTATCATCCTCAATATTACTATACATGTAATGAGTGTGTTTTCATAAATAGTCAGCTATATCTTCCATGAACTTCTATTTTTTTACTCATTTAAAATAATGTGTACCAAAATGTTATTTTAATAGGCATAAAATTTTCTTATTTCCTCTCCTCACATAAAAACCAGCCTACAAGTGGAGAGAGGAAGATGGCCGACAGGGACACCCGCATACTCTGAGAGCTCCTCCAAACAAAGCGGGATTGGCGACCAGGTAGCTGAATAGTAAGAGTCTGGTGAGTGAAATATCCCCCTGGGACAGCACCCCAGTCCTAGCAGGGGTCTAGGTGAAAGAGGACCTGACTCGTGGGACGTCTCTGGCCACTAAGCTGCCGTGAGCTCACTGGCGACCGGCTTAGGGTCCATCCCCAAACCGGACGCCAGCCCAGAGCCGCTTGCCTGCCCTGCCTACTCCAGCGGCCCACTCCCCACTCCCCACTGGCGGATCTCCACTGGGAGAGAAGCTTTCCTCTCCCACAGTTCCCCTATCCCCGCAGGGCAGCGATCTGCCCTCGGGCCCACGTCCCTCCCTCCATTCATCCAAGCTCAGGGGAGCGGACCCGCGGGTTGTCTGGCGACCCCCACGGGGGACCATCCACCCGCACCGCTGCCGCAGACGTCTCCACCTGCCCTCCGTGCGCCGGCCTCCCACCCCCGCCCGCCCCCACCAGCCCCTGGCAGCCTAGCGCCAGCTCCACTCCTGGCGGGGACCCTGCGCTGAGCACCTCCCGCCAACAGGAGCCATAGCCCAACCCGCGCCTGTCCCGGACCCTGAGCTTCCGCGGAGCGCCGCGCCCCGCGCTGCTGAGTCTGCCCACCAAGGGCCCCTCCATGCGCAAGGCACAAGAGTAGGTGCCCTCCCCAGGGTGCTGCGGGGACCCCGGCGGCCGCGATACTGAGCCTGAGCAGAGGAAGGGTGCCATTGCCCCCTGCGGTTTCGCGCCAAGCCTCCTGTGCCGGCACCATTACCCCCTGTGGTTTCGCGCCAAAAGGGCGGAGAGCGAACACCATTGTTCCCTGCAGTGTCCCGCAGCTGTCTGCGCAGCTATCCAAGGGGCCTCCCCGCGCCCGCTCACAGCCCGGGCAGATCAAACACTCCACCTGCAGTGGAGCCTGGGTCTCGGCTTTGCAGTCCCTGAGGAGCCGTCAGTGAGCTCCAGCCAGCTCTCACCACCTGGGGCCCTGTTGGGTCCCCAGTGCCAGCCCTAAGCCTGCCGCAGCCCGCCCCAGCCACCCCAGGAGACGGCACAGTGGCCTGAGCCTCCACACAATAAGGTTACTCCTGTCTCCCAGAAGCATGGGGCCTATTAAAGGATCAAGGAAAAATCAACAGACCACATCACTCCCAACAAAAAAATCAGAAAAACGAGGCACTTTAACAGACCTAACGTCACTCATAGAAGAAACAGATATAGATCAGCCACAAAAGGAAATCTTCAGAACTCTGCTTGCAGTAATACAGGAGCTAAGAGAAGCAAACCAAAATAAGGATGCAACGATAGAAGGGATGAAATGCACAATAGAGGGGATGAAGTCCACAATAGAGGGGATGAATACTATCCACCAAAAGGAACTGCAGAAACTAACAGAGGAGGTAGCAGAGGCCACACAAAAGGTCACAGAAGCTATATCTAGGCTTGAGGAGGCTGAGAACCGTATCAGTGAACTCGAGGACGCTCAAACCAAACGAAGCAAGAGAGAAAAACAATCAGATAGGAAAATTAAAGAAACAGAAGACAGCCTGAGATCAATGACAGATGCTATGAAGAGGAATAATATTCGAATAATCGGTCTACCGGAACACAACATAACACACAAATCGACCGCCAAGATAGCAAAGGAATTCCTGGAAGAAAATTTCCCCAACCTAACAAAGGAGAATCCGACTCTCATACAGGAAGCAGAGAGGACGCCGGCTAAGCTAAACACCAAGAAGAACACGCCAAGGCATATAATTGTAAAATTATCCAACTTAGAGGAAAAAGAGAAAATTCTACGAGCATCAAGAGAAAGGAAGACAGTCACATACAAAGGAGCGCAGGTAAGGTTATGCTCAGACTTATCAGCTGAAACCA
The DNA here is from genome assembly GCF_050624435.1 of Tenrec ecaudatus. Taxonomy (NCBI): domain Eukaryota; kingdom Metazoa; phylum Chordata; class Mammalia; order Afrosoricida; family Tenrecidae; genus Tenrec; species Tenrec ecaudatus. The sequence continues at coordinate 127,953 of NW_027458827.1, forward strand.
TGAAGAGGAGGAGAGAATGGAGCAGCATCTTCCAAAAACTGAAAGATGAAAATGCCTCCCCCAGAATCCTATACCCTGCCAAGTTATCCATTAAGATAGAGGGTAAGATAAGGGTCTTCCAGGACAAGGAAGAACTCAAAAAATATACTGCAAGTCACCCGACCCTGCAGAACATACTGGCTGACTCACTATGGCCAGAAGATCAAGCTCCAACTAGAACCACCAGGAGACCACCATATAGCCCATCTCCATCTAGAAGCCAACATGCCAGCAACACGTACCAGGACAACACGGTCTCAGATGGAAAAGAGGACAGGATAGAAACCCTCCACTCAAACGCAGTACACTGATATGAAGGAAGATAGGCAAAGACCCAAAACACAAAACAGAATATGGCAACCATGAAGCCAGAGATTGTAATAATCACTTTGAATACAAATGGGCTCAATTCATATGTTAAAAGAAAGAGGCTGGAGGATTGGATTAGAAAACATAACCCATCAATCTGCTGCCTGCAAGAGACACACCTTAAGCAAGCAGACAAGCATATGCTGAGAATAAAGGGCTGGCAGAAAGTTTACCAAGCAAATGGTAACTCCAAGAAGGCAGGAGTGGCTATCTGAATCTCCGACAAAATGGATCTCAAGATCCAAACCATAAAAAGAGACAAAGAGGGACATTACATAATGCTCAAAGGCTCAGTAAACCAGGAAGCAATAAGCATACTGAATATTTACGCACCTAATAATGGTGCGGCAAATTTCGTCAAACAAACTATTAAAAAAATGACAGAAGAAATCACGGAAACAACAATAATAGTGGGGGACTTCAACACTCCACTATCAGAGAAAGACAGGTCACAGGGAAAGAAGCTCAGCAAAGAGGCCAGAGAGCTAAACAATGTAATTAGGCAACAGGGCCTGATAGACATCTATAGAGCCTTTCATCCAAAAGCAAAAGGTTTCACATTCTTCTCCAATCCACACGGATCTTTCTCAAGAATAGATCACATGCTGGGGCACAAGGCCAGCCTGAGTAAATTCAAACACATAGATATTATCCAGACGTCTTTCTCAGACCACCATGCCATAAAGCTGGAGATTAATAGAAGGGCACCCAGAAAAACAAGGGCCACCAATTGGAGAATAAACAACGATCTCCTGCGACATGAATGGGTTAAGGTCCAGATCAGAGAGGATATCAGGAAATTTCTAGAAACTAATGAGAACGAGCATACAACATATCAAAACTTATGGGACACTGCAAAGGCAGTTATCAGAGGTAGCTTGATATCACTGAATGCATACATGAAAAAAGAAGAAAGGCGTATGACAGATATGTTAACACAAAACCTCCAACAACTAGAACAGAGTCAAAAGAACTACCCCTCCAATAGCAAGAGAAAAGAAATAATAAAAATCAGGGCGGAGTTAAACCAGTGGGAAGACAAAAGAACAATGCAAAGGATTAACGCAACTAGAAGCTGGTTTTATGAACGAATTAATAAAATTGACACTCCCCTGGCAAAGCTTACCAAAGATAGAAAGGAACAATCATCAATAGCCAGGATGAGGGATGAATCGGGGGCAATAACAACAGACCCCAATGAGATAAAAAGGATAATCACAAAGTACTATGAAGGTTTGTATTCTAATGAATTCAGAAACCTGGAAGACATGGATAAATATTTAGAAAAATAATCTATCCCTAGATTATCTGAGACAGAGATCAAGAACCTCAACAAACCCATAGCGAAGGAAGAAATAGAGAGTGTCATCAAAAACCTACCAAGGAAAAAGGCCCCAGGGCCAGATGGCTACACAGCAGAATTTTACCAAACATTCAGGGAAGAGCTGACACCGATCCTCCACAAAGTATTCCATAACATAGAAAAGAACGGCAAGCTCCCAAACTCATTTTACGAAGCCAGCATTACTTTGATACCCAAACAGGGAAAAGACCCCACAGGTGTAGAGAATTATAGACCAATATCTCTAATGAACATAGATGCAAAAATCCTTAACAAAATATTGGCCAATAGAATACAAAGGAACATCAAACATATCATTCACCACGACCAAGTAGGATTCATCCCAGCGATGCAGGGATGGTTTAACATCCGAAAATCCATCAATATCATACACCACATCGAGAAGAAAAAGGATAAAAACCATATGATAATATCCATAGATGCAGAAAAAGCATTTGACAACATCCAGCATCCATTCCTAATCAAAACACTCATGAAGATAGGATTGGAAGGTAAGTTCCTCAAGCTCATACAAGCTATCTATGAAAGACCAACAGCCAACATCATAGTCAATGGAGAAAAGACAAGAACAATACCACTGAAAAAGGGTACAAGACAAGGATGCCCCCTGTCCCCTCTTCTATTCAATATCGTTTTGGAGGTTCTGGCTAACAACATAAGACAGCGGAAGGATATCAAAGGGATCCAGTTGGGAGAGGAGGAGGTGAAACTATCGTTATTTGCAGATGACATGATCCTATACATTGAAGACCCCCAAAACTCCACAGTTGGAATACTTACAGCAATAGAGGAATACGGAAGAGTAGCAGGATACAAGATCAATAAACAGAAGTCGGTAGGGTTTCTATACACATCGGACAGGGCCATGGAAGAGGCGATTAAGAGGGAAGTACCCTTCACAGTAGCCAAGAACAAACTGAAATACCTAGGAATATACTTAACAAAAAATACTAAAGACCTATATAAGCATAATTATAAAACCCTATTACAGGAAACCAAAAGTAACCTTCACAAATGGATGAAGCTCCCCTGCTCATGGTTAGGTAGGCTGAACATAGTAAAGATGACAGTTCTTCCTAAAGCACTCTACAAGTTCAATGCTATACCAATCCAATTACCATCAACCTTCTTCAAAGAATTGGAAAAACTGACCACCAACTTCATATGGAGAGGGAAGAAACCCAGAATTAGCAGAGAACTCCTCAAGAAGAAGGACACAATTGGAGGACTCGCCCTACCTGATTTTAATGCCTACTACACAGTTACAGTGGTCAAAACAGCATGGTACTGGCACAATGATAGACACTCAGACCAGTGGAAAAGAATAGAAAACCCAGGAGTAAAATCATCAGCATATAGACAACTGATCTTCGACAAGGGTCCCAAAAACGTCAAGTGGGAAGCAGATGCCCTCTTTAATAAGTGGTGCTGGAAACAATGGATATCCACATGTAGAAAGTTGAAACAAGACGTCTACCTCACCCCATGCACAAGAATACACTCAAGGTGGATCACAGATCTAGAAGTCAAACCCCAAACCATCAGGACCATTAAGGAGGGAATCGGGACTAATCTCAGAGCACTGGCCCAGGGAGCACATAGGCTCACTGCAACAGGGAAGGGGACACACACAGGTGATCTGGAAATCGACAAATGGGATCTAATAAGAATAAAACACCTGTGCACCTCGAAAGACTTTGCCAAGAGGGTGACAAAGCAACCCACAGACTGGGAGAAGATTTTTAGTAATGACACGTCAGACAAAGGGCTCATTATTAAAATCTACAACACCATCATGACCTGCAAAAAGAGGAAAACAGTTAACCCCCTAAGGAAGTGGGCAAAAGAAATGAGAAGAACTTTCACTAGAGAGGAGATCAATATGGCCAATAAATATATGAGAAAGTGCTCGAAGTCCCTTGCCATAAGAGAAATGCAAATCAAAACAACCATGAGATACCACCTAACACCCCTGAGGCTAGCCCAGATCAGTAAATCAGAGAGCAACAAGTGTTGGAGGGGCTGTGGTGAAATAGGAACCCTCCTCCACTGCTGGTGGTCGTGCAGATTTGTACAGACACTGTGGAAAGCAATCTGGCGATACCTAAAGAAAATGGAAATTGATCTACCTTATGACCCAGCCATCCCTCTACTGGGCCTATACCCGGTTGAAGCAGCAAATAAAACACGACCAGTCATATGCGCTCCAATGTTTATTGCGGCACAATTCACAATAGTAAAGACTTGGAAACAGCCTAAGTTTCCATCGATAGACGAGTGGATTAGCAAACTTTGGCACATACACACAATGGAGTATTATGCAGCACTAAAAAGCACCAATGAGCACATGAAACACGTTATTTCATGGGAAGAGCTGGAAGGAATTATGCTAAGCGAGGTAAGCCAGTCCCAAAGGGACAGGTACAACATGAGTCCTCTGAGGTAAGTACAATCAGCATGACAGAAATGGGGCATTAATCCACCCAAAGGGAGGGTATGGTTTATATCTCCACAGGGAAAGTGGGACCAGACTTCAACCCAGTGTCGCAAGGTGTGAATGCAATATCCCGGCGTGGAGGACGGAACCGGTGGAGAGGTCTGGGAGGCAGGCCCCAGCACCATAAATTAAGTGGATTCCTGCCCCTCCCCCGAAAAGAACTTGTTCCAAAGGACGACATTGACCCTGCAGCTATGGGAGATGGACATATTTGATCAGAGCACACGGGAGCAGATGAAGGGGCAGGAGGAGAGAGTGGAGCACAGCCTGGCCCACCAGGCCGTGATGATGATGTTCCTGAGCAGAGCAGCCAGTCCACAGAGAGAACAACATGGCTGGCCCTACTATGAGACATGATGCCCCTCAGTGACTAAGGGCGATACAGGGGACAGCACCGGAGACACAGTGTGGGAATTGCACCTGACCTGATCCCACCACACCGAGGCAATGCACTGGGGGAGTGCAGCGGAACAGCAAGGGAATGGAGTGGCAAGGTCCCCAGGGAATGCTGAAAGTGGACTTTGGGGCCAGGGCGTGGTGCCCCAACAGACTGGACTGGAAAATGCTCCTAAGGGCCAGCAAAGATCCCTGAACTAACTACAAGCTTTTCTCTTGTGAACTGTTTTGTTCTGTTCTTTTTCAGTGGTTTGTTTTGGTTGTTTTGTTGTCTGGTTGTATACTGTTGCTTTGTGTTCCTCTGTCTAGTTTTCGTGCATGTTAGTGACTCCACAGGTCTGTCTGAATAGGACAGGCTGGATGAACTATCTGGATGAAAAACAACGGGACCGACAGTTCCGGCGGGACTTGGGGTGGGGGGTAGGGGGGGGCTAAGGAAGTGGTGTTAACAAACCCAGGGACAAGGGAAAAACATGGGATCCCAAAGGGTAGAGAAGGGGGAGTGGCAGGCCTGGTGGGAAATGATCAAGGGTAAGGTTGCTTAGAGAAGAGGTATACTCTAGCCCAGGTGGCAATGAAGCATGGTAGTAGGGCAGGAGGAAGGTCAAGGGAGATGGAGGAAAGAGCTAGGAGTCAAAGGGCATTCATGGAGGTCTAGACAAAGACATGTACATGCAAATATATATAGGAGGTTGGGGAAATAGATCTTTGTGTCTATATTTATAGGTCAAGTATTAAGGTGGCGGAAGGACCTTGGGCCTCTACTCAAACACTCCCTCTATGCATGAATACCTTCTTTTATTAATTTGGAACTCTATGATGCTCACTCTCCCGACACAACAGCTGGAGCCAAAATGGGTGAACAAGTAAATGTGGTGAAGAAAGCTGATGGTGCCCGGCTATCAAAAGAGATAGTGACTGGGGTCTTAAAGGCTTGAAGATAAACAAGCGGCCATCTAGCTCAGAAGCAACAAAGTCCACATGGAAGAACACACCAGCCTGTGTGATCGAGTGGTCCCAAAGGGATCAGTTACCAGGCATCAAAGAACAAAAAATCATATCATTGACTGCACACCTCCATGATAGGATCGCTGAAGACAAATGGGTGCACAAGCAAATGTGGTGAAGAAAGCTGATGGTGCCCAGCTATCAAAAGAGATAGTGTCTGGGGTCTTAAAGGCTTGAAGGTGAACAAGCGGCCATCTCGCTCAGAAACAAATAAGCCCACATGGAAGAAGCACACCAGCCAGTGCGATCACGAGGTGCCCAAGGGACCAGATATAAGGCATCATGCAAAAAAAAAAAAAAGATATAAGTGTGTGTATGTATGTGTATTTATGTGTATATGTATATATGTATGTGTATATATATATTATATTAAATGAAGGGGGAAGTGCAGAGTGGAGACCCAAGGCCCAAGTGTCGGCCAATGGAGATCCCCTCATAGAGGGGCTTAGGAGAGGAGATGGGTTAATTAGGGTGTGAGGTAGTATCGATGAAGAACACAGCTTTCCCCCAGATCCTGGATGCTTCCTCCCCCCAACTACCATGATCCGAATTCTACCTTGCAGGGCTGGATAGGACAGAGGCTGTGCACTGGTACATATGAGGGTTGGAGATACAGGGAATCCAGGGTGGATGATACCTCCAGGACCAAGGGCGTGAGGGACGATGCTGGGAGAGTGGAGGGTGAGTGGGTTGGAAAGGGGGAACTGATTACAAGGAGCCACATGTGACCTCTTCCCTGGGAGAGGGACAGCAGAGAAGGGGGGAAGGGAGACCCCGAATAGGGCAAGATATGACAAAATAACGAGGTATAAATTACCAAGGGCATATGAGGGGGGGGGGAAAAGGGAGGGAGGGGGGAAAAAAAAGAGGACCTGATGCAAGGGGCTTAAGTGAAGAGCAAATGCCTTGAGAATGATTGGGACAGGGAATGTATGGGTGTGCTTTATACAATTGATGTATGTATATGTATGGATTGTGGTAAGAGTTGTTGGAGTCCCTAATAAAATGTAAAAGAAGAAAAGAGGAGAAAAAAATGATTAGGGCAAAGACTGTACAGATGTGCTTTATACAATTGATGTATGTATATGTATGAACTGTGAAAAGAATTGTACCAGCCCCAATAAATTGTTAAAAAAAAAAACAAAAACAAAAAACCAGCCTACAAAATATTTTATAAGAAAAATTGAAAAGCAATCAATTAAATAATATAAAATATGTAAAGTATTCAGAAAACATACAAAACCAAGCAATACATTCTTTAAAATATAACGAAATATTATTTTATCATGATAAGTCTGATAGAACTCCCCAAATAAATTTAATAATTTTGCAAGATGTATTAAAGACAGATTAACAAGATTAACATAAGTTGTAAATTTTAATGTAAAAATGATATCAGTGTTGTGAAAAAGATTAGTGAGAGCCCATAAGATTAGGACATATCTCTCCAAACTCAGATATTTTTCTAGTATACAGTACCTATTTTCTGGGGCGGAGGGTGTGGGAATCCTTCCTTGCTGAATAGTCCTAAAACAATTCAAGTGCTCAGGGCTCGAGGAAACTTAGTAACCATTGGATACACTTCATTTCAAGGCCAGGGAACTGGTTTCTCAGGTTTCAGCTTGAAGAACCTAGGGACTGAGAATAGGGTTGATCAAATGTAGATCAGTTTCCCAGTTCTGGGTGATGAAACATCCTATACTATCAGTCCATCCATCCCTCTATAATGTGTAGTCACGTGGAGATGACCACAACTTTCTGCCCACGTACAAACTCTAGGCCTTCTCTGGATACCTGCCCCTCCATTTCTACTCTGGACCCCTGCTCTGTCTCTCTTGGACTGTCTCCTCCTCTCTGAGTCAGGCACCTGCTTCTTATTTTGCAACATGAGCCGTGGGTGCACTGATGCTAGGAGTCCGTGCATGCACCATCAGAGAACTGAGGTGAATTGGCATATCAAATGCCATCTGAAATCTAGAGGAGGTCTATTCAGATGGGAACAACTGTGTTCTGCTTACCTGAATCAGAAGCTACTAAACACATGTTTTTGATAAAACAAAAACATAAATTAAAATTTTATAAATTGCTAGAGAGAGTACTGTTTACTGAGACAGTGAGAAAGTTCTGGGGCCAGTCATTAGTGGAGCCCCGAACTTTGTGAGCTTTGAGTATAAAACCCCTCCAGATTTTCAAGTGAACATTCAAAATAAGCCCTGTGTTTCAGACACTGGAGGGAGAGACTTTTATCAACTCAAAAGATTTCTCACCAGAGAAAGGTCAAATCCATTGACTTTTCATAGCTGGAGGTAAAATATTTCCCCTATCAACCAGACACCCCTTATCCTACCCATGAGACCTACGTGCGAAGGTATCGTGAACAGATATTAAAAGTTCAAACATAAAGGAGATTTTGCAATGAAGGAAAGGAGCATGGACAGGCCAAACTATAAACTACACCACAGGCATGAAGGTCAGAGCCTTACTGCCCAGGTGATATAAAAGGTTCAGACTCAATCAGAAGAACACACAGAAACTCCCTGTTCTCCCACTTCATCACCATGTAGATTCCCAGCATAACAATCCTGCATTACAATTTAGAATGGGAAGAATCTGCTCCCCTGAGGAGAAAAAACAAAACAAAACAAAGCAAATGACATATAGCAAACACTTCTATGGTCTAACTCTTCCAGGTTATCATGAATCCCCATAAAACGTAGTTCTGAGAACAGGGTGAAAAATGTTCATACCTCGAGGAAACACTAAGATAAATTGTCATTTATCTGAGTACATCCATCTCATTTGTAGACTGATTTTCTGTGTTGCCATATCTCAAATTTAATTCATTATTCGTATTGAAGGTTTTCAAATTTTATTTTATGTTGAAAACTGAACTGAGTATTTTTTCAATCTCTGAACCTATTAATATTCTTTGTTAAATCGCTGTAGCTTGTCCAGTAGAAGTGCGCAGGACACATGGGTCTGGAAATGGAGTGCTGTTTGAAACAGAGTCCTTCTTCCTAGAAGAGGAGACCGTGGGACAAAATTATCTGCAGAGCACATTGAAATCTGCAAACTAAGAGTGAGGAGACGACCATGATGGATGCATGGATTGTGATAAGAGTTGTACGAGCCCCCAATAAATTGATTTTTTAAAAAGAAGAAAAGAAATGTCTAGGAAATAGTGATGATGACATACGTACAAATTATCTTGATACAATTGATGAGTGGGTACAAGAACTATAAGAGCCTTCAAAATGTTTTGTTTTCTTCAAATAGTGAGGACACTTAAGAGATGATCACATTCTAATAGAGAGTAAGTGAAGTGTAGCAATGAATACAGAAAACAGAAATGACAATTAATTAATTTCAAAATATAATGAAAGTAGTATATGAAGCCATAAGGTTCAGGAAAATCTTCCAAGTTTAAAAGGCAAAATGAAAATTATTTATGATTCCACTAAGTAGTATCATAAAGAGCAAACTTGCCATTATCCAAAACAGTTGACTAGACTAGAACTCAGATTAGGAGCACCAGGAGGAAACATGTGTTTAATATCTGTTAGGGAGAGTCCAGACTGCATCACTGATATGTTGTTTTGTATATGTATCGTCCATTTTGACTACAGGTCACCCTTTGTAGAGACTGGAACTGCCCCCATAGGGATCTCTAAACTGTAATCTTTTTGGACATAGATTGTGAGTTTAATTGTGCAAGGGGCCAGCTGGTGGGTGGTACCTGCTCACCTTTCAAATAGCATCCACGATCGTGAACTTTGTGGCACCAGGGATTGCTACATCATCACTTACAAATATGTAGAGAAACACAGTTTACAACAACTATTAATTGACATGTATAATATTTAACTGTAAGCAAGGGTTTTTCCATCTCAATCCTATCCTCCACCTAATCTGGGCTGAGAACAGTAACCTCTATCAACAGTTTCTGAGCTACGAGCCGGAATAAAGGGAGAACATGCCTTCTGTGACGTTCATAAAGATGACTTCATTATTTTCATTCCTCTTTTTATTTAGTACTGTTACACCTGTCTTACATTCCTATTCATGCTTATGCAAAATGAACCACATAGTAGATTTCAACAGATGAAAATGTTTTTCTCTATTATACTATTATTTATGAAAGTGCTTATTAAGAGAACATGTGTTCACAATCTATTTAAAAAAGAGTTGTTGGTCCTAGTTTGAAGACAAAAAAGAAATTACCTACCTTTGCCATGTTCACACTCAAAATCCAACATTCATTATAAAATACATAATCAATAGAAAATGTAGACAAGAGCCTTGAATGACTTCAGGGTATGTAATAAAATTCCCAGAAAAGGATAGAGGCATCGGTCTTAAACAGAATTGGAAGTTGTCTCACATCTGAACGTCAGTAGTTTGAGAAATACCCAACTCACCATTATCAATAGGAGAAATATATCCCAAACATCGATAGGTATGGTAAGAGGGAAAATAAAATAAAAATCTAGGTTTTCTATATAAGAATCTATCAAGAGTGTACCAGGCCTAAGAATGGCCTGCCATTTTGTCAAACTACAGTGGACACAAAAGGCCACGGAACCCATCGCCTAAATTATGCAGAGATATCAAGCCAAAAGAGGAGCCCCCACTTAAAATGAGGAGCACAAGAAATAGTCTGTCATCTCTAAAGGAGAATTTTCCAATTAGAACACCGAAATGGCAATGGTGAACCTTCCTTGAAATGCACAATGGTTAATATATTTCTGCCCAACATACTCACCCTTCTCTTTCCCTCAGGATCATAAAGCAATCTTCCAAAAGTTGTGGGAAAAAAAAAGAAATCTGGTTATTTTTAATTAAATTTCTCAGTGAACTATTTGAAATCCAATTATCCTCTTTTCATAGATTAAAAGTTCTTCTCTCTTCCCTGGCATCCTCAGAATGGTATGATTCACCTTTAAAATAGAGTGCCAAGAAGTCATTTCTTGACAATATTTGAAAAAAGATTAAGATTTCCTTTTCTATCATTTTTCAGCCAGTAATTAATACAGTAATTCCTCCTGTCATCATTTAAATCCAAGGAATATATAGAGATAATAGTGTATAAGTTTATTAGCTCCAAAAAATATATTGACTTAATTCTGGAAAATTACATGTTACTACTGAAAATGTTCTCTGACGGAAATCAATTTAATAATAAGGAAAAGCCACCATTCCTGGCAGGTATAGGGCAGCTATGGGAGGGTCTCAATGAATGACAGCTAATATCATTCCAGATTTCTGAACAATGCCAAGTATAAGAATTTAAAAATAATTACCAAGCAATCCTATTTAATAAGTAGCCTACTTATATCAGAGTATAAACTACTGTTCACTTTGCATGAGGCAAGGTAAATAATTTCTAACAAAAGCTGCCTCTGCAATTATTATATTAGAAATAATTAATATGAAAAAATATAAATAGGTCCTAGTAAGTGGCAAAATATTTCCAAGACAAAGTTTTATAACAAAAATAAGGGAGGGTGGGCACATTTAATATAAATACTGAACATATTGTGATGGAATTCTAATAATGCTGGCTTTTGAGAATAACATACTTTATTGAATGAGACTTTTTTTGAAAATTTGGGGTCAATTCTTCAGTTACTTAAACTGTTCTACTTGAAGACTAAAAACATGTGGTTGGATATACAAAATAGTTATCAACACAGGTAATTTTAAAGAGCAAAACATGCATCAAATGAAATTTCTGAAGTTACATTCTCACTTCAGGATCGTGTGCCATATGCACCTTTTTCCAACTTTGGCTTAAAATATCTACAAGACTGTGGTCTTTGAGGCCTTGCTCCATCTGCCAGTTCTTTCTGATCCTCAGGAGACAGTAGATGATACCGCATTCCATTCATCACCATCTTAAGGCACTCAGGATTGTCTTGAATGAGGGATTCAAATGGGATGGTTTTACATAAGAAATTTTTTTGAGATAAGAGGAAATCTGACGTTAGCAAGGACATCCACCATAAAAGGCTGGCGATTCGGCGCATCATGTCTCAGCCACCTGACGGCAGCATCATAAACCTCCTCCTCTGCGCTCACGGTCAGGGAGTCCTGGTTGAGCAGACTTGTTACTAGCTCAGCATCAAGGTGGAGAAACTCCTCAGTTTTGGAAACGTCAGGGAAATTATGGTCAATAAAGGCATCTGCAGTGGCTTTCAACTCAGGACAGTCTAGACGCTCTGCTAGAATGCTTAGACCGAGACAGTTTGAAGCATCCACTTGCTCTTTCAAAAAATCAACACACATGTTCTTCACAGGTTCCATTTGGTACTGGTTTGCGGCATCCAACAGAGACTGCACATTGTTGGTATTCACAGAAACCCTTGCAGTGTAAGCAAATTCCACCAGGTGTTCAATAACGTCAGGGTCTGCGTCTTTGAGTTCTACTTCAGAGGATTTTGATTCGAGCATGCCAGTTGTGAACATGACATTAAAAACTGGGCTGGCTGCAGCCAAGACCACACGATGAGCAAGGATCTCTCTTTCCTGGACCACGAGAATCACATCGCAAAAAGTTCTCTGCTTTCGCATGCCATTCATGACTGCCATGGAGCCCACCAGAAATTTCGCTTCTTCCCAAGTGTCAGGTTTCTTCTTGGTCTTTCTCTTGCTGCTCTGTGACACCCTGGAGCCTGACATCCTCCCTGAGCTCGACTCTTGTCTGAGGCTCTCCGGGCTTGGTGCAGATTGTGGACTGCAGACTGCGTTCCGGCAGGGGTCCCTTCTGTGTGAGCCGAATGCTGAGGGCAGGCTGACTGTGGAGGCGGCGGCGGCTCACCCTCTGCGGAAACACCAGGCTGGGCTGTGTGGTTCCGGCAGCAGCTCCAGGGCAAGCTAGGCTGCGTCCGGGACAGAGCTGTAGCAAGGTGGTGGATGAGCCTAGGATTCCGAAAACAAGACATTTTTTGGTAGGGAAGAAAAAAAGGCTAACAAAGAGAGAAAAATAAAAATTCTTCTATCCATAAAAAAAAAAAAAGATGATTTGGACACATACCAGAGGGACTCCGTAGAACCCAGTCAAGGAGAGTTGCTTAGAGGGAAATTCACCACTGCTGGAACATAGGAGGAACATCACAAAGGTAAGTAGCCACAGACCCATGGGGTTTTGAGGGCTTTTGGCACAGCTCAGTGGAAGCCTGCTGGGGCGTGACCTTGGCCCCGCCACTCTATCTGCTGGAGCAGGGACCATCTGGAGCCTGTAGTGGGGATTGGTCTCAACACAGCCACAGTATGCTTTCACCTGCCTCAGGGCTTGGACAGGACCCGTGCAGCTCCACCTGTAGGGATCAGGGTTCAGCTACACTGTTGCTTCTGCTTACATCTCTGCTCTCTGTTCCTCCACAGCCCTAGAAGGCTGTTCAGGGGCTTTTTCACAGCACAGCCACAGCTTGCCACTTCTGAGTCTGGGCAGGGACTAAACCCATACCCTGGCAGCTCCACTGGCAGGGATCAGGGTTCAGCTACATTGTTGCTTTTGTTTATATCTCTGTCTCTGTCCCCCATGGTCTTTGAGGGCTGCAGAGGGACTAAAGCCTTGCAGCTCCATGGGTGGGGAGTGGGACTCAGCTGCATAGTTGCTTTTGTTTCCCTCTCTTCCTTATATTCCCTGCACAGTCGAAACAGTCTTACTTTTAATTTTTTTCCCTCCTCTTTGTCTCTTTCTTGTTCTCTCACACTCCACTGCTGACCTCCAGAACACTCCCTTTGGCCTAGGGCATTTAAGACTGTACCACACCCAGCTAGGTGAGCTCCAACCTGTGTAGCTTGCCCGAGGCTAGGGAAAGGTCCTCTTTCCTTCCATGGGAAACTGCCCAACTTATCACTGGGGAATTCCTGCCCGTGGCCTGTGTACCTGGGGGCATAAGGCAGCTCAACCAACACTCATTAACATTCCAAGCTGTTGCAAGAACCTCTGCTCACCAAAGAAGGCAACCCACCAGCCTTCTGGGACTCTCTCATGATAGGGAAATGACAGGAGGATAAAGTGGTAGGTTAATTCCATAGTGAAATAAGCTATAGGCAGTTCGAAGAAACACTCCTACAAGTCTCCCAAAGAGAGCCAGTGCCCTCCGACTCCCTGGAAAATGGTATCTGGCTCCTCTAAAACAACACAATGCAAACAGCCATCAGCCCCAAAGACCTCAACATAAAAATGTGAGAAACAAAGGAAAATGGCAGAAGATGTCCTAAACATAATGACATGCATAGAAGAAGCAGACATGGCGCTGCCACAGAAAGAAATTTTCAGAATGCTACTTGGAGTCATATAGGATATGAGGGAAACAATACAGAAAATGGATAAAATGATGGAAGAGGTAAAAGTCATAAACCAAAGGGAAATACAGGAGTTTAGGGAGGAGACAACAGAAACCAGTAGCAGCCTCTTGGACTTTGAGAAGCGATGGAGGAATCAGAGATCCGCATCAATGACTTGGAGGACAGCCAAGAAGACTTTAACAAACACAGACAAAAATCTAATAAGATCATCAGAGAAGCTGAAGAAAACTTAAGAGTTATGTCTGATGCTATGAAGCGGAACAATATTAGAATTATTGTGTTACCAGAGGAAGACACAACAAAGAAGTCATCTGAAACAATAGTGAGATAATTCTTGGAGGAAAGCTTCCCCAGCATAATGAGTGAAAACCAGGCAACCATTCTGGAGGCGGAAATAGCACCAGCTAGACTAGATCCCAAAAAAGAAGTCACCAAGGCACATAACAGGTAAATTATCCAACTTTGAGGAAAAGGAGAAAATCAGAAAGGGGAGCAGCTAGGGAAAAAGAAGCAATCACATATAAATGTTCTCAAATAAGAATATGCTCAGACCTATCAGCAGAAACTATGAAGAAAAGGAGTGAGTGGATTAAGATATTCCAAAAATTGAAGGAAAATAATGCAAACCCAAGAATACTCTACCCAGCCAAATTATCGATCAAGATAGATGGAGAAGTTAGAGTCTTCCCACACAAGGAAAAACTCAAAGAATACGTTAGAAGAAACCCAGCCCTACAAAAGATCCTTGCCGACGCAGTATGGGCAAAAGAGCAACACTGAAAAAGCATATATAAGAGACCAACACCTAGAACAACCTCACCCAGAGGGCAACAAAGAGAAAACAGACTTCAAGATAACATTGGCTTAAGGATGGAAAGAAGTCAAGAATGATACTCACACACATGCACAACACACTAATGAGAAAGGAACGTGTGAAACTCCCAACACAAAAGGTATAAGATGACATCACAGAATCCGCAGATGGAGATAATAAACCTGAATATCAATGGACTGAACTCAGGCATTAAAAGACTGAGACTAGCAGAATGGTTTCGAAAACACAACCCATCTATCTGCTGCCCACAGGAGACACATCTCAAAGCTACAGACAAAAATCGCCTGAGAATCAAGGGCTGGAGAAGTCCTACAAAGCAATCAGCAATACAGAAAAAGCAGGGTTGCAATTCTAATCTCGGATGAAATTGACCTCCGAGTGCCAACCAAAAAAGAGATAAGGAGGGACACTATGTGATGCTCAAGGGAATGGTAGGCAAAGAACCACTAAGCATTGTAAACATATATTCCCCGAATGAGAGACCCGCTGAATACGTCAACCAAACACTACGAAAAATTAAAAATGAAATTACAGACTTGACGATTATAGTGGGTGACTTCACCACACCACTCCCTGAGAAAGATAGATCACAGAGAAAGAAACTCAACAAGGAAGCTAGAGAGCTGAACTCCACAACTAGAAAATTTGACCTGATAGATATTTACAGAGCTTTTCATCCAAAAACAAAACAAAAAAAATTCATGTTATTTTCAAGTTCTTATGGCACATATTCGAAGATAAACCACATGCTGGGGCATAAGGCAAATCTACATGAATTTAAGCACATTGAAATAATACATATCTCTCGCTCTGACCACTGTGTCATAAGGCTGGAAATCAACAAAAGGAAGACAAAGAAAATAAGAGCAAACAATTGGAGGATGAATAACTCTCTACTGCAAATGGAGTGTGTACTGGCGCAAATTTGAGATGAAATTGGGAAATTTCAAGAAACCAACGAGAATGAGCACATTAAGTTCCAAAAGTTATGGGACACAGCAAAGGCAGTCATCAGAGGAAGTTTCATAGCAATACATGCACATCTGAGAAAGGAAGAGAGACTCAGGACTGATATGCTGGCACAAAATTTACGACTAGAGCGGAGTCAGCAGGACAATCCTACTACTAGAAAAAGAAAAGAAATTATAAAAATCAGGGCTGAGATTCAGGAGAGGGAAAATAAGAAAACTATACAAAATAAACTATAGAAAAAACGAACCCCAATCCTACACAAAATCTTCCAGAGCATATAAAAAGATGGCAAACTCCCAAATTCCTCCTATGAAGCTAGTATAAGTCTGATACCAAAACCGGGCAAGAATCCCACAAGAATCGAGAACTACAGATCAATATCCCTAATGAACATTGATGCAAAAATCCTTAACAAAATACTAGGCAACAGACTACAAAAGAATATAAAACAAACATTTCACCATGACGAAGTTGGATTCATTTTCAGGGATGCAGGGATGGTTCAACATACGAAAGACCATTAGTATTATTCATCACATTGACATGAAAAATTATAAGAATCACATGATAATATCCATAGATGCAGAAAAAGCATTCGACAACATCCAACACCAATTCCTGTTTAAGACACTAGCGAGTAGAAATGGAAGGAAAGTTCCTGAAGACAATACAAGCTATATATGAAAAACCAACAGACAACCTGGTAGTCAATGGAGAAGACTAACACATTCCCACTGAAAAGGGGGACCAGGCAAGAATGTCCTTGTCCCCACTCTTATTTAATATTGTGCTGGCGGTTTTATCTAACAGCATAAGGCAAAGAAGAGACATCAAAGATATACGTCTGGGGAAGGAAGAGGTGAAACTATCGTTATTTGCAGATGATATGATTTTATATATGGAAAATCCCAAAAGTTCCACAAGGGGAGTACTAGAAGCAATAGAGGAGTTTGGCAAAGTGGCAGGATACAAGATCAACAAAAGTCCATCACATCAGATAAGGCCACAGAAGGGGAGATAAAAAAAGGTGTTACCTTTCACAATAGCCAAATACAAATTGAAATATCAAGGGATATACCTGACTTAAAAAACAAAAGATCTATATGGGGAAAACTACAGAACACTATTGCAAGAAAACAATAGTGACCTCAACAAATGGAAGTGTATGCCATGCTCATGAAATAGAAGACTCAATATAGTCAAGATACCAGTTCTGCCAATGGCACTATATAAGTTTAAAGCAATCCCGATACAATTACCCTCATCTTTCCTCACAGAAGTGGAAAACTAATGATGAACTTCATATGGAGAGGGAAGAAACCTAGAATTAGCAGAGAACTCCTCAAAAAAAGGGCTTGATTTACCTGACTTCACCATATACTATACAGCCACAGTTGTCAAAACCACATGGTATAGGTACAATGACAGATACTCAGACCAATGGAAAAGAACTGAAAACCCAGAAATAAAATCATCAGCATACAGGCAACTGATCTTTGATAAGGGTCACACACATATCAAATGGGAAGCAGATTCCCTCTTTAAAAAGTGGTGCTGGCAGAGGAGGCACAAATTGAAAAATGGGATATACTGAAAATAAAACACTTGTGTACATCTAAAGAATTCACCAAGAGAGTGATAAGAGAGTCCACAGACTGGGAAAACATCTTTAGCAATGACACATCAGACAAAGGCCTTATTACTAAAATTTACAATACGCTGCTAGATTCCAAAAAGAAAAAAAACCAATAGCCCACTTGAAAGATGGGCAAAGGACTTGAACCGAAATTTTACAGGGACAGAAATCCGAATGGCCAACAAACATATGAGAAAAAGTTCCCGATCTTTAGCCATAAGAGAAATGCAAATTAAAACAACAATGAGGTACTACCTGACACCCTCAATGGTAGCCCAATTCAAAAAACCAGAAAGCAACAAGTGTTGGAGGGGCTGTGGGGAGACAGGAACTCTCATCCACTGCTGTTGCACTTGTAAGTACGTACAGCCATTATGGAAATTAATCTGGCGATACCTAAAACAGATGGAAATAGTTACCATATGACCCAGCAATCCCCCTACTGGGCATATACCCAGAAGAGGCAAGAAACAAACCAAGACCAGACATCTGTGCTCCAGTGTTCATTGCGGCACAGTTCACAATTGCAAGGACTTGGAAGCAACCCAAATTTCCATCAACTGACGAGTGGATTAAAAAAACTGTGGTATATACATACAATGGAGTACTACGTATCACTAAAAAGCAGTGATGAACGTATGAGGCACATAGTGGCATGGGAAGAACTGGAGGAAATCATGCTAAGTGAAGTAAGTCAGGCACAAAAGGACAAGTACAACATGAGCCCGCTGAGGTAAGAATTTAAAAATTTTTTTTAAAAAACCAAAGTGGCATAGGGGGAAAAGCTACTGTATACAAACATTTGTGGGGTGAAGACTGTGTAGTATGGCAGAGACCAGACCAAAGCCAGGGATGCACATGGTAGACAATGGTGGAGGAGGGGGGGAAAGGAAAACAAAAGGAAGAAAAGAGTAGTGGGGGAATGGGGCACTAATCCACCCAAGGGAGGGTATTGTTTCTATCTCCACAGGGAAAGTGGGACCAGACTTCAACCCAGTGCCGCAAGGTGTGAATGCAATATCCAGCGTGGTGTAGGGAACCAGTGGAGAGGTCTGGGAGGCTGGCCCCAGCACCATAAATTAAGTGGATTCCTGCCCCTCCCCCGAAAATAATTTGTTCCAAAGGACGACATTGACTCTGCAGCTCCGGGAGATGAACATATCTTATCAGAGCACACGGGAGTAGATGAAGGGGCAGGAGGAGAGAGTGCAACACAGCCTGGCCCACAATGCCGTGAGGATGATGTTCCTGAGTAGAGCAGCCAGTCCATAGAGAGAACAACATGGCTGGCCCCACTATGAGAAATGATGCCCCTCATTGGCTAAGGGCTATACAGGGGACTGTACCGGAGACACAGTGTGGGAATTGCACCTGACCTGATCCCACCACACTGAGGCAAAGCACTGGGGGAGTGCAGCAGAACAGCAAGGGAATGGAGTGTCAAGGTCCACAGGGAATGCTGAAAGTGGACTTTGGGGCCAGGGCGTGGTGCCCTAACAGTCTAGACTGGAAAACGCTCCTAAGGGCCAGCAAATGATCCCTGAACTAACTACAAGCTTTGCTCTTGGGAAGTGTTTTGTTTTGTTCTTTGTCAGTGGTTTGTTGTTGTTTTGTTGTCAGGTTGTATACTGTTGCTTTGTTTTCCTCAGTCTTGTTTTCGTGCATGTTAGTGTCTCCACAGGTCTGTCTGAATAGGACAGGCTGGATGAACTATCTGGAGGAAAAACTACGGGACCGACAGTTCCGGGGGGACTTGAGGTGGTGGGTAGGGTGGGTAAGGAAGTGGTGTTCACAAACACAGGGACAAGGGAACAACATGGGACCCCAAATGGTAGAGAAGGGGGAGTGGCAGGTCTGGTGGTGAATGATCAAGGGTAAGGTTGCTTAGAGAAGAGGTATACTCTAGCCCAGGTGGCGACGAAGCATGGTAGTAGGGCAGGAGGAAAGTCAAGGGAGATGGAGGAAAGAGCTAGGAGTCAAAGGGCATTTATGGAGGTCTAGACAAAGACATGTACATGCAAATATATATAGGAGGATGGGAAAGTAGATCGATGTGTCTATATTTATAGGTTAAGTATTAAGGTGGCGGAAGGACCTTGGGCCTCTACTCAAACACTCCCTCAATGCATGAATACTTTCTTTAATTAAATTGGAACTCTATGATGCTCACTCTCCCGACACAACTGCTGGAGCCAAAGTGGGTGAACAAGGAAATGTGGTGAAGAAAGCTGATGGTGCCCGACTATCAAAAGAGATAGTGACTGGGGTCTTAAAGGCTTGAAGATAAACAAGCGGCCATCTAGCTCAGAAGCAACAAAGTCCACATGGAAGAACACACCAGCCTGTGTGATCGAGTTGTCCCGAAGGGATCAGTTATCAGGCATCAAAGAACAAAAAAAATCCTATCATTGGCTGCACACCTCCATGATAGGATCGCTGAAGACAAATGGGTGCATAAGCAAATGTGATGAAGAAAGCTGATGGTGCCCGGCTATCAAAAGAGATAATGACTGGGGTCTTAAAGGCTTGAAGGTGAACAAGCGGGCATCTAGCTCAGAAGCAAAAAAGCCCACATGGAAGAAGCACACCGGCCAGTGTGATCATGAGGTGCCAAAGGGACCAGGTATAAGGCATCATGCAAAAAAAAAAAGATATATGTGTGTATATGTATATATGTGTGTGTCTATATATATATATATATATATATATATATATATATATATATATATATATATATATATATACCATATTGAATGAAGGGGGAAGTGCAGAGTGGAGACCCAAGGCCCAAGTTCGGCCAATGGAGATCCCCTCACAGAGGGGTTCAGGAGAGGAGATGGGTCAATGAGGGTGCGAGGTAGTACCGATGAAGAACACAGCTTTCCCCCGGGTCCTGGATGCTTCCTCCCCGCAACTACCATGATCCGAATTCTACCTTGCAGGGCTGGATAGGGCAGAGGTTGTACACTGGTGCATATGGGGGCTGGAGGCACAGGGAATCCAGGGTGTATGATACCTTCAGGACCAGGGGTGTGAGGGGCGATGCTGGCAGAGCGGAGGGCGAGTGGGTTGGAAAGGGGGAACTGATTACAGGGGTCCACGTGTGACCTCATCACTGGGAAAGGAATGGCAGAGAAGTGGGGGAAGGGAGACTCCGGATAAGGCAAGATATGACAAAATAACGATGTGTAAATTACCAAGGGCACATTGGGAGGGGGGAGCGGGGAGGGCAGGGGAAACAAAAAAAAAGAGGACCTGATGCAAAGGGCTTAAGTGGAGAGTGAATGCTTTGAGAATGATTGGGCCGGGGAATGTATGGATGTGCTTTATACAATTGATGTGTGTATATGTATGGATTGTGATAAGAGTTGTGTGAGTCCCTAATAAAATGTAAAAAAAAAAAAAGAATGACGAGGGCAACAAATGTATAAGGGTGCTTTGCTCAATTGATGTATGTATGGATTGTGATAAGAGCTGTATGAGCCCCAATCAAAATATTTATTAATTAAAAGAAAAAAAAGTGTTGCTGGAAAAATATGGATATTTACCTGCAAAAAATGAAGCAAGACACTTATCTCACTCCATGCACAAGAATAAACTCAAAGTGCATCACAGACCTTTAAGTTAAACTCCAAAGTATTAGGGCCATGAATGAGGGAATTGGGACCAACTTGGGAACTTTGGCACAGGGAATACATAGGTTATCAGAAATAGGGAAGGACACAAACAGAGGGGGCACAATTTGACAAATGGGATATCCTGAAGAAAAAACACCTGTGTACATAAAAAAAAATTCACCAAGAGAGTTATAAGAGGGTCCACGAACTGGGAAAACATCTTTAGCAATGACACATCAGACAAAGGCCTTATTACTAAAATCTACAATACTCTGCTAGCTTCTGAAAAGGAAAAAAAAAAACTAATTTCCCACCTGAGAGGTGGACAAAGGACTTGAACAAAAGTTTCACAGGGGCAGAAATCAGAATGACCAACAAAAATATGAGAAAACGTTCCCGATCTTTAGCCATAAGAGAAATGCAAAGTAAAACAACAATGAGTTACCACCTAACACCCTCAAAGGTAGCCCAATTCAAAAAAACAGAAAGCAACAAGTTTTGGAGGGGCTGTGGGAAGACAGGAACTCTCATCCACTGCTGGTGGACTTGTAAGTATGTACAACCACTATGGAAATTGATCTGGTGATATGGAGAACAGATGGAAATAGAGTTACCATACGACCTAGCAATCCCCCTTCTGGACATATACACAGAAGAGGCAAGGAACAGACCAAGGCCAGACATCTGTCCTCCAACGTTCATTGTGGCACAGTTCACAATTGCAAGGACTTGGAAGCAACCCAAATTTCCATCAACTGATGATTGGATAAAAAATCTGTGGTATATACATGTAATGGAGAACTACACATTGCTAAAAAGCAGTGATTAACGTATGAAGCACATAACGGCATGGGAAGAAGTGGAGGAAAGCATGCTAAGTGAAGTAAGTCAGGCACAAAAGGACAAATACAACATGAGCCCACTGAGGTAAGCATTAAATAGAAAAACGAAAAAGGGGCATAGTGAGAAAGCTATTGTATACAAACCTTCTTGGGTTGAGGACTGTGTAATATGGCAGGGACCAGATGAAATCCGGGGATGCACATGGTAGACAACAGGGGAAGAATTGGGAAAAGGAAAAAATAAAGGATGAAAATAAGGAAGAGATGGTGGAGGGGTATGGGGCGTTGACCCGTCCAAGAGGAGGGTATTGTTTGTGTGTCCACAGGGAGAGAGGGACCTGATTCGACCCAGTGCCCCAAAGTGTGGGTGTGACACGCTGTTATGGAGTGGCAAGACAGTGGAGAGGTCTGGGGGGCTGGTCCCGGTACCAAATACTGGATGGATGCCTGCCCCTCCACCCAGAAGAATTTATGTCAAGCAACAGCGTTGAGTCTGCAGCTCTGGGAGAGGGACATATCTTGTAGGCGCACACAGGGCCAGATGAAGGGGGAGTGGGAGAGAGTGGAGCATATCCTGGCCCACCAGGCCCTGAGGACGATGACCCCAATTAGAGCAGTCAGTCCACAGAGAGGGCCACATGGCCCATGGGGTCAGCACCAGAGACACAGTGTGGGAATTGCGCCCGATCTGAACCCACCACACCAAGGCAAAGCACTGAGGGCTTGAAGCAGGCAGCAAGGGAATGGAGTGGCAAGGTCCCCAGGGAATGCTGAAGCTGGACTTTGAAGTCATTGTGTGGTGCCCCAACAGACTGGACTGGAAAACACTCCGAAAGGCCAAGAAACGATCCATGAACTAATTAGAAAAATGATGATTTTATGCATAAATGATTCTAAATATATCATAAGTACTATAGTTGATAAACTCAAAAATGTTTTCGGCTACATTTCAGCACATATTAACTTTGTACATCAATCCTTACTCATTCACTGCTAATCACCATCTCCCAAACCATTAACCCTTATACGTTAACCTGCTGAGTATCCTTACAGCACACTGATAACTAGCTGAAAAGTCATGCATCCTCCAGAACTACAAACACCCTGCGCATCACCTGATGTCACAGCAAAGTTAACATGTGCTTAACAAATCCAATGACCATACACACTAAATCTAACCTAAAGCAGTTATTCCAATTTTTTGAATGAGAGTCACAACCTGGACTATAGTCTATCAACTTAACCCTAACCTTATGACCCTACATCTCAAGTGCAGAAACTACCCCCGAAAACTCCAATGCTTAAACATTATTTCTACATCATTATCACTTAACATATATGCTCCTAATCAACTCAAAACATAATCTGTTAGGCAGAAACTTTCTAAGTATAATGACCTTTAATCTGTCCACCAACACCTGAAACTCAAATCATCACAATTAACTCCTAATTCTATCCCTTGATTCTTGTTCTTGAAGCAGGAACATTGATTAATCTCAGGACCTGGCTTCCAATCGTTAAGTACAGACTCAGTCTTTAGCACACTAAAACCCTAAGCTAGGCACCAAACCTAACACACCGAAATAACTCACGCTGCTAATTATGTGTGTGGACCTGTCTCCTCTCCCAGATTTTACCTATATGTAAGAGACTGCGAGAGGTAGACATGCAAAATTAGGAGACACCAACACATCCTCTGTTTTCAGTTAACGTTTACAAATGGTTCATGAAATTTGGCAAAATGAAGGAATATATAAATGTTTAAATATGACAAAAAGCATATGACCAAGAGCTAGCCCAAAACATTTGTGGTCATCTGCTCTACTGTGTCCTACACTCAAGGAGTCTTCTCTGCTATTAGACATATGCAGGGATGTGGTACCCAATAACCAAGGTGACCAAGAGCGAAATTGTACTTGCTCACTAATTGGTAGGTCACAATGTATCCTGGTTTCTCCCTCAAAGATGTAGTGAATCCGTGTTTAATGAAACAAATAAAATAATGGATATTCTACCTTTGACTCCCTCCATTCCCTCTTTCCCAGGGACCCTCATGTCAAAAGAGATGAACGTGGTATCAAATTAAAAGTACCATGATCTCCATTTTTTGAAACCGTGATCTCCATTTTTCACAACATTGGACTTTTCCCTCAGAATTAACGGCTTTGAGGAACATGTAACACACCCTTCTAACCCTAAAATATTTGGGTTTGTAACTACTTGAGTTTCCAGAAAACCAACCACTTAACCTCACAAGACATACTTCAAGTAGGAGCTGCAGCTTCACCCTTAAGTGTAAAGATGTTATTCCCATGGACATCCTATGGGTCCAGTGCCAGGAACGACCTCTCAGCGCACACTGGGCTCTCCACTCTTGGAGAAATAAGTCCTACAAGAGTCACTCGTGATAACAACAGTGGCCAACCCCGCGCTGACTTAATCGGTTAAATCCTGACCAGGCACCCCGAGTGTGTGGATATCTAAATATACCCTGGAATGAAAGTGAGACCCGGATGTGGACAAACCAGCAACTAAGAAGTCGTTAGTGGAGGTTTCAGAGTCAGCGTGTTAGCACAGGCTGAATATCTTTGAGCTCAACCCAGGGGCTTCCGGAGGCAAAAGGCTATGTTCCTCCCTGAGCCTGTCTTACATACCTACTAGCTGAGGGTACCTGGCATGTAATAGGTCCCCGAGCCTAGGTTCCAGGTACTCTTATCTTCCAGGAAGCACAAAATATCCAAGCAAGGATGATCAACACAGCACAGCCTGATCTGAAATCCAAATCCGCCTGAATTTCAGCACCTTCAATTATCTGCGTCCAGCCTCACCTGGATCCTTAGCAGGAGCTGGAAATTAAGGAGGCAACGTGAGAGACTGATTAAAGGGTAATCACCTTTAATTACACCAACATCATTATTAAATCAGTGAAATTTATACTCCAGGAGCCTTTCTCATTGGAATATCCATCCTTTGGTGAGTGCAGAAAATCAGGGGTTCTCAACCTTCCTTAAGGCCACAACCCTTTCATACAGTTCATCGTGTTGTAGTCCAAACATAAAATTATTTTCATTGTTACTTCATAACTGTCATTCTGCGACTGTTATCAATCAGGTGAACCCTGTGAAAGGGTCGTTCGACTCCTAAAGGGTTTGTGACCCACAGGTTGAGAACCACTGTTCCAGATGAAGGCAGAATAAACCCGGGGTGGATTGGGAGAAGTTGCTGTAGGAGATGTTCTTAGGGAACACTTGGAGCTATAGGAACACCTTTCAAACATAGACACACAGGCACACACATGAAAATATTAGCAAATAAGAACGTCAAATGTACGCAGAGAATCCAAAAGCCAAGTGAATTAAGAGACCATGAATAACATTTAATATAAAATAAGGGCTCACCCAAAACCCAGAGCTTAGCATCATGATTTGTGTGTTTGTTGCCTTATAAAATGTAATATTTGATGACACTTTTTTCTCTTAATCTCATTTATCAAACAAGGTTTATTCATCAGTAAATTAACTCTCGTCAAACTTCATTGTGCATTGTTCACCCAGAACCACCCCTTAAATTTTATATATTATCTCTCTCTCTGTCTCTCTTTTTCACTCTCTTTCTTTCTCCTTTCTGTGTGGACTGCTTAAATTTTTTCACATTTTTAATTTATGAATGCCAAGAGGGCACTACACCATCGTCGCAAGGCATAATTGTCAATGAAAGCAAATTAATTAATTTAAAAGAATTTTTAGCTCAAATATGTCTTTTTAATTATATGTATCTTATTTGGAGATGTTAAAATAAATGGGATTAACAATGAATGGTAAAATTTTTTATCACCATTGTTTGCAAAATTCTGCTCAGAAACACAGAGAAGACTAAGGCCAACATCAGCTTGAGACATGATGTCCCCTAGCTGGAGAGTACATTGCCAGAGAACCATACGGGTGATACATGGTGTGTAATGAGCCTGGTCTGACCCTCACCTCCCTCCACAGTGGTGTGAACCAATAAGGGATCAGAGCAGGTCTGCAATGGGAGCCAAGCCGAGCCATAATGCCCCTGAGTAGCTGCAAAAATAGACTTCAGACTAGAAGGAGCAGTTTCCGGAAACCCCCAGGACTGGTGGGGAGATAGTCATAAAGGTCAGCGGTCAGACCTAGGATTATATATGCTTTCATGTTTGAGGGGTTTTTTTTGCCTAGTTTCCCCCCACCCCTTTTTAAATCAATATTTTCTTTTTTGTTTTGTCTACGCTTTTGTTGTTTTGCCTGCCAATAGAGGCATGGGAAGTAACTGGACCAATTGTTCTGGAGGGCCTTGGGGGAGAAGGGAGTGGAGAGAGGTAGCGGTGATCAAACAATTCCATAGATAGGGGAACTACTATGGAATTAAATGAATAATGAGGAGGACTTAGACATCCTGGGGATGTTAGAGCAATAGCAATTTAGCTGAGAGGTATTACTAAGAGACAGAAAAGGGTTGAGTGTGATGGTAGGACAGGGGGAATGAAAAAAGAAATACAGAAAAGATCTAGGAAGCAAAGCTATGGATAGAGGTATAAACATATCGGTGTGCATGTGTGAATATATTAATTCACAAAATAGAGGTATTGGATTATGTACATATATTTGTATGGCCATACATTGAGGAAGTGGATGGACTTTGGATTTCAACTACACAAGAACACTTTGTTCTAACAACGTGCCAATTTTACTGCAATTTTATTTAAACTCAAGTTAATTGGGTAAAAACATAACAATGGTTGAGAGAGAAGACTTAATAACACATTCTATGAGACCAGTAATAATCTGATACTAGTATCAGATAATGATACTTCCAAAAACTGTAGACCGATATTGATAATGGAGCTACATGAAAAAAATTTTTTTGTAAATATTAGAAACCGAGTCAGCCAATATTTGTTCAATACTTTCGTGATTCCCTTCTTCCCTGTCTGCTAAATCCTGTCCTTGATCTTACTTACATGATGGGTTAGCCTAGTAGGGGGTGAGTTCAGTTCCGGACATGAGAGTGACCAAAGGCCATTTCCTTGAGGGTCTCTTTGTGAGTCTGAGTTTGGGTCCATATTTTTTTCACACTCTCTCCAGGACTTTCTAATGGCATCCTTTTGGAGCACTTGGTAGCGGTGGCTGGGCACATCTCCTTCTGCTGATCAATCACTAACTTTAGGTGAGCAACCCAATGGGAAGTAGCTTGTATAACCGATGGAAAGTTTTGGATTCTCATTGCATGCTATAGTGGGTGGGGTGGATCTACAATGAATGAACAAACCCCTGTTTGAGAAGAGGGTATAAGTTGGTCTGCTAACTTAAGACTAGCACTTAGGAATCACCTATAACACCCCAGGAGAACGAATGAGTGTTCTACTCCAGCAAAGATTTTCATTCTTGGAAACTCACCAGGGAAGTTCTACCCTGTCCTATAGTATCTATCTGAGTCTGCATTAACTCAATGACAATAAGGTTTTTATGGCGGGGGTAGGGGAAAGGGAAATTAAAGATTTATCCATGGAAACAGAAAACTCACATGAAAGCAGGTGTGGTAGCTACATAGTTTCATTTCAACTTGGTAAATAAGTCTAGGGGTGGAGGTTAGCCTGTTAGTAAGGTCACAACCTGATGATGCCTCCTGGGGGCATAACCTTCTCATGTAGAATCTGCAAACTTCCACTCTTTTTCCCTGGAGCTGGGCTACCCTCTCTTTCTGCTTCACCTTCCTGCTATTGAGTAACTTGGAGAGCTGGAAGAGCCACATGAAAACCCACACCAGCCCTAAATGCTTCTACCACAATTTGATACACAAGATTTTTCACTCACAGGCCTATGGTCCTCCTGCATTCCTCATCATTGCATGTGCTGTGTGAATCTGAAGAGGAAATTATGGACCAGTATCAGACATAAGGGCTAATATCAGACTTATATGGTTGATCTGGATTGTGGTGTAACGTTTTCTTGTTACCTATTAGTCATTGCTGTAAATCTCTTTCTTACACATATTTGAATGACCCTGGATTTGTTTCTCTAGTCAACCCAGTCTAACACAACAGGTATTTCCAGAGAAGTCGCCCTTTAGTTGGAAAATCTAGACTGCTTCCCAAGATCTATTGATAAGATGTCTCCATCAGAACTTGAAACATAAATCAGTTTTATTCAGAAAATATTGGCTGATAAGTGACGTTTGTGGATTCCTGATAAAGTCAGGTGACAGTTTTCTGTACATTCTGTGGAACTATCTGACCATATTGGGAAATGTAACACAGTGTTACAATTCTCCTATCTCCATTTTCAGCCAGCAACTCTGGAATATGACTTGAACTTTCATAAAGAAATTCCAGTATATCAGGCATAAAAGAAGCACAATCCTTATGGATACAAGTTAGTCGGGAAATACTTCACTTTGATCTTTCCCATAAACACTTGTTCTGAGAGTCCTGGCAGCCAAGAGTTCCTTGCAGGAAACAAATTTAAATTAAAAATAACTCAACTTGGAAAAGCCTTCCCCACGGTCCATAGACTTGACCTCTTGGACCGACTGAAACACAAGGGATTTTAAATTAAATTAGCGGAGTGCATGAATCATAATAAGCACCATAGAAGAACATAACTCTCATGTTTAACTGTCCCCAAAGCTTCATGATGAAATCAAACAAGGAGATAGTACAAATTCCAACTCTAAGGACAGGCAAGTTTAACAACCATTCTCTATTCTACGTTCTTCCATACCCTTTTCAGTGCTCCTGCTTAATTTTTATTTTTTAAATTTTGTTAAACTGACATATAACTTACCTAGATGTGCATGCTAGGTACTTCTCTTTTCCTAAAAATCAGTCACACACTACAGTGCTTTAGGTCGCAGAATAATTCGTTACCACAAGGTTTAGCAAGGGCCTTAGTTATTGCTTCACCCCCATTAACACCTTTCAGGATTTGATTGTTGGGTGTTTCCATGTAGTTAGGAGGATGCACATCCAGGGAATCTGATCACAGGCTTACACACCCAACGTACATGATTTTATTTCACCCACGTCACCCATGCACTGTGTCTGCTATGAGGGAAAGTACTGCTGCCTTGGCCTTTGTTATATGAGTCTTTGCAACTGCACTCTCAGCCACAGCTGTGGGCACTCTGGTGAGGACCACCTCTCCTTGGCCCCTCCCTCAGCCCCATCCCAGGCCAGCCAGGCCACACCCACCCCATCACCAGGCACCTGTGTTGCTGCCTCAGCAGAAATGGGCAGGGAAGAGTTTCCTTGAGAGGAAGTGATGGCAGAGATCCTACTCCTCCCTGTCCCCGTCAGCTCCTCCCACCCCAGGTCACACTCAGAAAGGGTCAGAAGTGGAGGTGTCTTAGCTGGAACTATATCTCAGAGCAAGAAAGCCGCTGTCCGTTCTCTGCTTGCTGTGCCAGAGAAGGGCCCATAGCCTGAGCACCCCTTTAGTGACCCTCCCAGGTGGGAGGCACTGGGCTCCGGGAAATGTATGTGGGCAGTGGCCATTTTAGTCCAGCTGACTAGGGTGCAAGCGCCCTTTCTCTCCCCCTAGGAACCCTGCCAGCACTTCTCTTGGTGAGAGGTGGGCCGGTGTCCCTGAGACCGGTCCTATTTCCCCGCTTTCAGGTTGGTTGTGGTCAATGGTGGGAGTCCCTGTTGGAGAAAAGGGATCCCACCTGGGGTTTTGGGCTTCAGGGTTCCCTGATTCTCTCTTTGTGGGTCTCCTAAGAACCCCTCCCTTGTTTCTTTCCACACAGGGACGCCTCCTCCCCTAGACTCCTTGCTCCTCCTCAGCTCAAAGGTGAGCCCCGGGGTCTTGTTCTGCTGACCTCCCTCTGGATCCGACCAGAGTCTGTTCTACGGGCAAGATCTCTTGCTGGTCTGTGACAGAAACGTCTTCGCTGGCTTTAAAATATTGATAGTGGCCTTTTTTCTTATTCCATGTTTATATTTTTATCTATATTTTACTGTTTTTTTCCTTTCCACTAAAATTTGTTTCAGTTTGTTATGGTTTCTCAGTTTATGAAACACAGGAGTGGATGACTACAGATAAGAAATGATAGGAGGGTTTGTAGGGGATGTCCAGTTGGGGTGGGGGTGGGTGGTGTCTGAGTTGGGGAAGGGGAGGCGATTTGGGGAGCAAACAATGAAGGAAGGAGGGAACTGAGCACTAGAACTAATGGTGACAACAGAAGTCATTTAAAGGTGATTTAATCATCATGGGGAAAAAGACAATGTTCAATGGATTGTTGTTCGAATTGTACAATTCTTCTTGAGATGTTTGAATTGTGGGATATGTCCAGTAAGTGCCCCAAAAGGTATTAAAAAAAAGAAGGTCTCCATCATGAAAACTAATGAACTAAATAAACTATGCATGAGTCAAAAACCAAAGCGAAACATGCAAACCAAACACTAGGTAGTGCCAACGTGTTTGACTTCTTTCTCTGAGATGCAAACGGAAGTGACCCTGAAACGGGCCCTTGGGTTTTGAACGTTGTGAGGCTGAAGGACAATTTACTTGGAGCTAGTGTAGTGGGCAATGGCCTTGGTGCCCTCGGCCATGGCGCGCTTGTCCAGCTGTTCCAGTAGTTGCAGATGCACAGCCGTCTGAATGTCCCAGGCGGTGGTGGTCGAGTAGTATGGAATATGGAGTTTAGATGATGTGGGTGATGTACACGAAGGTGTCATTGTTCAACAAGTTCACAATGCCCATGACCCTTGGTGCTGGAGTCCACGTGGACTTCCTTGAGCACCTTGTTCACATACACAGAGTAGGCCTCCTTCCTCCGCTGACATTTCTTGCTGTGCTTCCACTGAACCATAGCTGCATCCTTTTGGGGCCCCTCCATGGGGCAGGGACTTAGCGGGGTCAGCTGGGTTGTTTGACTGGGACGGTACACCTGGAAAAGTTACCGCAGGTGTCCTAAGGTGAGCTCAGGGAGGATAGAAACTCTTGTGGAGAGTCAGGGAAAAAGCTAGCTTGATCTTGATTTTCAGTACGAATACAGACCATAAAAGTGGAGCCTCATGATTCTTCTGACCTTTTGACTTTTTAGAAGGAGGTGTCAGAAAAACTCCCACAGGGATAAGTGGCATGTGTTGGCCAAGCATTCACAGGGACTGTCTGATGTATCCCACTGCCCTCTTCTTTGCTGTCTATCACCCAGGGAGGAGGCTATACGTAGATTCTTGTAATCAGTTGCCCCTTTCTACCTCACATTCCCTCCACCCTCCAGGCATTGCTACTCTCACCACTGGTCCTGAAGGAGTCATTTGTCCTGGATTTCCTGTGTTTCCAGTTGCTATTTGTATCAATGTACATCCTTTGGTCTAGCCAGATTTGTAAGGTAGAATTGGCCTCTCCAGATTTGTAAGGTAGATCATGATAGTGAGGGGGGAGAAGCATTTAAGAACTAGAGGAAAGTTATATGTTTCATCGTTGCTACCCTGCACCCTGACTGGCTCATCTCCTCCCCACAATCCTTCAGTAAGAGGGTGTCCAGTTGGCTACCGATGGGCTTTGAGCGTCCCCTCTGCACTCACCCACATTAACAATGATATGATTTTTTGTTTCTTGATGCGTGATACCTGATCCCTTCGACAGCTCCTGGTCACACAGGCTGATATGTTTCTTCCATGTGGGCTTTGTTGCTTCTGAACTAGATGGCCACTTGTCTATCTTCGAGCCTTTAAGACCCCAGATGCTATATCTTTTGATAGCCGGGCAAGATCAGCTTTCTTCACCACATTTGCTTATGCACACGTTTGTCTTCATTGATCATATCAGGAAGGTGTGAACCCACTGATAGGATTTTTAGTTCTTTGATGTCTGATAACTGGTCTCTTTTGCACCTCTTATTCAGACTGGCTAGTGTACTTCTTCCATGTGGGCTGATACATCTCAGCTAGATGGCCACTTGTTTATCTTCAAGCTTTTAAGACCCCAGATGCTATATCTTTTGATAACAAGATACCATTAGCTTTCTTTCTCAAGGTAATATCTTTCCAGCACTGTAAAAAGGTGTTGATCCCCTGATACATCCAATGCAATGCAGCTGATGATCTCTTGACTGTTACTTTCACCATTCAGAGTGGTTTTCTTTTTTTTGGGGGGGGGGGGCAGTGTTCATAAACTAACCTTTTCTGGAAGGAGTTAAAATTACTCAAGCTTAGATTAAGAATGTTTATCAAGGAAGGATTCAGATAATGACTGGGGTCGGGAGGAGGAAGCATTTAGGAACGAGAGGAACATTGTTTTTTTCATCGTTGCTACATCGGACCCTGACTGGTTCGTCTCCTCCCCAAGACCCTTTTGTAAGGGGATGTCCAGTGGCCTACAAAAAGGCTTGCAGGTCTAGCTAGACCAGGGGATGTACACTGGTAGAGGTGGGAACTGGAAACACAGGTAATCCAGGGTGGATGATCCTCTCATGGCCAATGGTGTGATTGGCAATATTGGGAGGTCACGGGGAGGGTGAGTTGGAAAGGGGGAAGCAATTTCAAGTATCTACATGTGACTTCCTACCTCAGGGACAGACAACAGAAAAGGGTATGAAGGGAGACGTGGGACAGAGGAAGATATGACAAAATAATAATTTATAAATTATCAATGGTTTATGAGGGAGTGGGTAGTGGTGAGGGAGGGGAAAATGAGGACCTGATGTCAGGGGCTTTGGTGGAGAGCAAATTTTTTGAGAATGATGAGGGCAATGGATGTACAAATGTGCTTTGCACAATGGATGGATGTACGGATTGTGATAAGAGTTGAAAGAGCCCCTAATAAAGTGATTTTTTTTAAAAAAAGAAAGAATGTTGATCAAATAGGTCCAACTTTATTCTTTAACCAGCCTGCTTCAGAGCTCTGCGATTGAAACATGGACTTAAGACCTAGGGGAATGGTGAGTCCTATATTCCAGATGTTTATGGTGAATGGGCATGACAGAGTCAAAAATAAATAGTGTATTTTTCTACTAGCTTGACTTACATACTAGTTTTATAGGGGCACAAACATACACCCCTGTCAAATAACTGCCACTTCACAACTTCCTGACTAAGAAACTCACTAGGGGTTGAAAAGCGCAATGTCAATGACATCACACCAGCATATCCAACTAGCCACTTCAGGCTAATGTCTCCCTACTTTCTCACAGCCTCTTCCCGTCACATTCGTTTTGTGATCCTACCCTTCCAGGCTCCTGGTGGAGAAAGTTTCACAAGTGCATTCCAAGATACTATCTTTCTATCTCTCCCTAGAAGTCCAAAACTATGGGTGAGATGTGGGTGTTAGTCCGATAATCAGGAAAAGGGATTACTAAAATGAAATGTAAAGGGGAAGAAATTGTTGGTAGAAAGGTACACAGATAGTAGCACTGAAAGCATTGGTCATACCTCATGATTCTGTAAATTTTTAAAGTACATTGTAAATGTTTTTCTGTTTTTGTTTTTTTTATTGAAATAATTCTTTTCTTTTTTTTACATTTTATTTGGGACTCATACAACTCTTATCACAATCCATACATATACATACATCAATTGTATAAAGCACATCCATACATTCCCTGCCCCAATCATTCTCAAAGCATTTGCTCTCCACTTAAGCCCTTTGCATCACGTTTTCTTTTCCTCCTCCCTCCCCTCTACCCCATCCCTCATGTGCCCTTGGTAATTTATACATCGTTATTTTATCATATCTTGCCCTATCCAGAGTCTCCCCTCCCCCCTTCTCTGCTGTCCCTCTCCCAGGGAAGAGGTCACATGTGGATCCTTGTAATCAGTTCGCCCTTTCCAACCCACTCACCCTCCACTCTCCCAGCATCGCCGCTCACACCCTTGGTCCTGAAGGTATCATCCACCCTGAATTCCCTGTTTCTCCAGCCCTCATATGTACCAGTGTACAGCCTCTGCCCTATCCAGCCCTGCAAGGTAGAAATCAGATCATGGTAGTTGGGGGGAGGAAGCATCCAGGATCTGGGGGAAAGCTGTGTTCTTCATCGATACTACCGCGCACCCTAATTAACCCATCTCCTCTCCTAAACCCCTCCATAAGGGGATATCCAGTGGCCGACACTTGGGCCTTGGGTCTCCACTCTGCACTTCCCCCTTCATTGAATACGGTATGGCCGCTTGTTCACCTTCAAGCCTTTAAGACCCCAGTCACTATCTCTTTTGATAACCGGGCACCATCAGCTTTCTTTACCACATTTGCTTATGCACCCATTTGTCTTCAGCGATCCTATCATGAAGGTGTGCAGTCAATGATATGATTTTTTGTTCTTTGATGCCTGGTAACTGATCCCTTCGGGACCACTCGATCACACAGGCTGGTATGTTCTTCCATGTGGACTTTGTTGCTTCTGAGCTAGATGGCCGCTTGTTTATCTTCAAGCCTTTAAGACCCCAGTCACTATCTCTTTTGATAGTCGGGCACCATCAGCTTTCTTCACCACATTTACTTGTTCACCCACTTTGGCTCCAGCAGTTGTGTCGGGAGAGTGAGCATCATAGAGTTCCAATTTAATTAAAGAAAGTAATCATGCATTGAGGGAGTGTTTGAGTAGAGGCTCAAGGTCCTTCCGCCACCTTAATACTTAATCTATAAATATAGACACATAGATCTATTTCCCCATCCTCCTATATAAATATTTGCATGTACATGTCTTTGTCTAGACCTCCATAAATGCCCTTTGACTCCTAGCTCTTTCCTCCATCTCCCTTGACTTTCCTACTGCCCTACTACCATGCTTCGTCGCCACCTGGGCTAGAGTATACCTCTTCTCTAAGCAACCTTACCCTTGATCATTCCCCACCAGACCTGCCACTCCCCCCTCTCTACCATTTGGGGTCCCATGTTTTTCCCTTGTCCCTGTGTTTGTTAACACCACTTCCTTACCCCCCCTAACCCCCCCACCACAAGTCCCCCCGGAACTGTCGGTCCTGTTGTTTTTCCTCCAGATAGTTCATCCAGCCTGTCCTATTCAGACAGACCTGTGGAGACACTAACATGCACGAAAACAAGACAGAGGAAAACAAAGCAACAGTATACAACCAGACAACAAAAACAAACCACTGACAAAAAACAGAACAAAACAGTTCACAAGAGAAAAGCTTGTAGTTAGTTCAGGGATTGTTTGCTGGCCCTTAGGAGCGTTTTCCAGTCCAGTCTGTTGGGGCATCACGCCCTGGCCCCAAAGTCCACTTTCAGCATTCCCTGGGGACCTTGCCACTCCATTCCCTTGCTGTTCTGCTGCACTCCCCCATTGATTTGCCACGGTGTGGTCGGATCAGGTCAGGTGCAATTCCCACACTGTGTCTCCGGTACAGTCCCCTGTATCGCCCTTAGCCAATGAGGGGCATCATTTCTCATAGTGGGGCCAGCCATGTTGTTCTCTCTATGGACTGGCTGCTCTACTCAGGAACATCATCCTCATGGCCTGGTGGGCCAGGTTGTGCTCCACTCTCTCCTCCTGCCCCTTCATCTGCTCCCGTGTGCTCTGATCAGATATGTTCGTCTCCCGGAGCTGCAGAGTCAATGTCATCCTTTGGAGCAAATTATTTTGGGGGGAGGGGCAGGAATCCACTAAATTTATGGTGCTGAGGCCAGCCTCCCAGACCTCTCCACTGGTTCCCTACTCCACGCCGGGATATTGCATTCACACCTTGTGGCACTGGGTTGAAGTCTGGTCCCACTTTCCCTGTGGAGATATAAACAATACCCTCCCCTTGGGTGGATTAATGCCCATGCCCCTGCTCCCCTTTTCTTCCTTATATTCATCCTTTTGTTTTCCTCTCCCCCCTTCCTCCACCATTGTCTACAATGTACATCCCTGGTTTTGGTCTGGTCCCTTCCATACTACACAGTCTTCACCCCTAAAATGTTTGTATACAATAGTTTTTTCCCCTATGCCATTTTGCTTTTTTAAGAAAATTTTAATTCTCACCTCAGCGGGCTCATGTTGTACTTGTGCTTTTGTGCCTGACTTACCTTGCTTAGCATGATTTCCTCCAGTTCTTCCCATGCCACTATATGCCTCATACGTTCATTACTGCTTTTTAGTGATGCGTAGTACTCAATTGTAAGTATATACCACAGTTTTTTAATCCAATCATCAGTTGATGGAAATTTGGGTTGCTTCCAACTCCTTGCAATTGTGAACTGTGCTGCAATGAACATTGGAGCACAGATGTCTGGTCTTGGTTTGTTTCTTGCCTCTTCTGGGTATATGCCCAGTAGGGGGATTGCTGGGTCATATGGTAACTCTATTTCCATCTGTTTTAGGTATCGCCACATTGATTTCCATAGTGGCTGTACATACTTACAGTCCCACCAGCAGTGGATGAGAGTTACTGTCTCCCCACAGCCCCTCCAACACTTGTTGCTTTCTGATTTTTTGAATTGGGCTACCTTTGAGGGTGTCAGGTGGTACCTCATTGTTGTTTTAATTTGCATTTCTCTTATGGCTAAAGATCGGGAACATTTTCTCATATGTTTGTTGGACATTCAGATTTCTGTCCCTGTAAAATTTCGGTTCAAGTCCTTTGCCCACCTTTCAAGTGGGCTATTGGTTTTTTTCTTTTTGGAATCTAGCAGAATATTATAAATTTTAGTAATAAGGCCTTTGTCTGATGTGTCATTGCTAAAGATGTTTTCCCAGTCTGTGGACTCTCTTATTACTCTCTTGGTGAATTCTTTGGATGTACACAAGTGTTTTATCTTCAGTATATCCCATTTGTCAATTTGTGCCTCCTCTGTGTTTGTGTCCTTCCCTATTTCTGATAGCCTGTGTATTCCCTGCGCCAAAGTTCTCAAGTTGGTCCCAAATCCCTCATTGATGGCCCTAATAGTTTGGGGTTTAACTTCAAGGTCTGTGATCCACCTTGAGTTTATTCTTGTGCATGGAGTGAGATAAGGGTCTTGCTTCATTTTTCTGCATGTTGATATCCATTTTTTTCAGCACCACTTGTTAAAGAGGGCATCTGCTTCCCATTTGATCTTTTTGGGGCCCTTGTCAAAGATCAGCTGTGTGTATGCTGATGCTTTTATTTCTGGATTTTCAGTTCTCTTCCATTGGTCTGAGTATCTGTCATTGTACCAATACCATGCAGTTTTGAGAACTGTGGCTGCATAGTATGTGCCAAAGTCAGGTAAAGCAAGCCCTCCCATGGTGTCCTTGTTCTTGAGGAGTTCTCTGCTACTTCTGGGCTTCTTCCCTCTCCATATGAAGTTGGTAATGAGTTTTTCCATTTCTTTGAAGAAAGGTGATGGTAATTGTATCGGGATAGCATTAAACTTATATAGTGCTTTTGGCAGAACTGACTTCTTAACTATATTAAGTCTCCCAATCCAAGAGCATGGAATATTCTTCCATTTGTTGAGGTCACTCTTAGTTTCTTGTAATAGTGTCCATAGTTTTCCCTATATAGATCTTTTTTTTTGTCAGTCAGGTGTATCCCTAGATATTTCAATTTGTGTTTGGCTATTGTGAAGGGTACCACCTTCTTGATCTCTTCTTCTGGTCTTATCTGATGTGTATAACAGTCCGATGGACTTCTGTTTGTTGATCTTGTATCCTGCCACTCTGCCAAACTCCTCTATTGCTTCTAGTACTCCCCTTGTGGAACTTTTGGGAATTTCCATATATAAAATCATATCATCTGCAAATAACGATAGTTTCACCTCTTCCTTCCCCAGACGAATACCTTTGATGTCACTACTTTGCCTTATGCTGTTAGCTAAAACCTCCAGCACAATATTAAATAGGAGTGGAGACAAGGCATCCTTGTCTGGTCCCCTTTTTCAGTGGGATTGTGTTAGTCTTTTCTCCATTGACTATGACTTTGGCTGTTGGTTTTTCATATATAGCTTGTATTGTCTTGAGGAACTTTCCTTCCATTCCTATCTTCGCTAGTGTCTTAAACAGGAATTGGTGTTGGATGTTGTCGAATGCTTTTTCTGCGTCTATTGATATAATCATGTGATTCTTATACTTTTTCATGTCAATGTGACGAATAATACTAATGGTCTTTCGTATGTTGAACCATCCCTGCATCCCTGGTATGAATCCCACTTGGTCATGGTGAATTATTTGTTTTATATACTTTTGTATTCTGTTGGCTAGTATTTTGTTAAGGAATTTTGCAACAATGTTCATTAGGGATATCGCTCTGTAGTTCTCGATTCTTGTGGGATTCTTGCCCGGTTTGGGTATCAGAGTTATACTAGCTTCATAGAAGGAGTTTGGGAGTTTGCCGTCTTTTTCTATGTTCTGGAAAAGTTTGTGTAGGATTGGTATTAGTTCTTCCCTGAATGCTTGATATAATTCTCCAGTGTATTCATCTGGTCCAGGGGATTTTTTTGTTGGTAATCCCTTGATAACCTTTTCTATTTCTTCTATTGCTATGGTTCTGTTGAGATTCTTGATGTCCACCGAGGATAGTCTAGGGAGGGATTGTTTTTCCAGGAATTTGTCCATGTCTTCCAAATTGTTGAATGCATTGGAGTACACTCCTTCATAGTATTGTGTAACTATCCTTTTGATTTCATTAGGGTCTGTTGTAATGACCCCTCTTTCATCCCTTATTCTTGCTATTGAGATTTGTTCCCTCCTTTCTTTGGTTAGGTTTGCCAATGGTCTATCGATCCTGTTTATCCTTTCAAAGAACCAACTTTTAGCAATATTAATTTTTTCCATAGTTTTTTTTATTTTCCCTCTCCTGAATCTCAGCCCTGATTTTTATAATTTCTTTTCTTTTGCTATTAGTAGGGTTGTCCTGCTGACTCAGCTCTAGTTTTTGTAAATTTCGCATCAGTGTATCTGTCATGAGTCTCTCTTCTTTTCTTAGGTGTGCTTGTATTGCTATGAACCTTCCTCTGATGACTGCCTTTGCTGTGTCCCATAAGTTTTGGTATGTCGTGTGCTCATTTTCGTTGGTTTCTAGAAATTTCCTGATTTCGTCTCTGATCTGCACCAGTATGCTCTCCTTTTGCAGTAGAGTGTTATTCATCCTCCAATTATTTGCTCTTATTTTCTTTGTCTTCCTTTTGCTGATTTCCAGTCTTATGGCACAGTGGTCAGAGAGAGAGGTCTGTATTATTTCAATGTGCTTAAATTTATGTAGATTTGCCTTATGCCCCAGCATGTGGTCTATCTTCGAATAGACTTGAAAAGAATGTGAAATTTTTTTTATTTGAATGAAAAGCTCTGTAAATATCTATTAGGTCAAATTGTCTAATTGTGGAGTTTAGTTCTCTAGTCTCCTTGTTGAGTTTCGTTCCCTGTGATCTATCTTTCTCAGTGAGTGGTGAGTTGAAGTCGCCCAGTATAATTGTTGAGTCTGTGATTTCTTTCTTAATCTTTTGGAATGTTTGGTTGACGTATTGAGCTGGTCTCTCGTTCGGGGAATATATGTTTACAATGCTTAGTGGTTCATTGTCTATCATTCCCTTGAGCATTATATAGTGTCCCTCCTTATCTCTTTTTATGGTTTGCACTTTGAGGTCAATTTTATCCGAGATAAGGATTGCAACCCCTGCTTTTTTTGTATTGCTGTTTGCTTGGTATGTCCTTCTCCAGCCTTTGATTCTCAGCCTATTTTTGTCTGTAGCCTTGAAATGTGTCTCCTGTAGGCAGCAAATTGATGGGTTGTGTTTTCTAAGCCATTATGCTAGTCCCAGTCTTTTAATGCCTGAGTTCAGGCCATTGATATTCAGGGTTATTATCTCAATGTGCGGACTCTGTGATGCCATTTTATACCTTTTGTGTTGGGAGTTTTCCTACTTTCCTTTCTCATTAGTGTGTGTGTATCATTCTTGACTTCTTTCCATCTTTAAGCCATTGCTATCTTGGGGTCTGTTTTCTCTTTGTTGTGCTCTGGGTGAGGTTGTTCTATGTGTTGGTCTCTTATTTGTGCTTGGTGAGTGTTGTTCTTCTGCCCATACCGAGTCGGCGAGGATCTTTTCTAAGGCTGCGTTTGTTGTAACGTATTTTTTGAGTTTTTCCTTGTCTGGGAAGACTTTTACTTCTCCATAGATCTTGATCGATAATTTGGCTGGGTAGAATATTCTTGGATTTGCGTTGTTTTCTTTCAATTTTTGGAATATGTTACTCCACTCTCTCCTTTTTTTCATAGTTTCTGCTGATAGGTCTGAACATATCCTTATGTGGGAACCTTTATATGTGATTGCTTGCTTTTCCCTAGCTGCTCTCATGATTTTCTCCTTTTCCCCAAAGTTGGATAGTTTAACTATTATGTGCCTTGGTGATTTCTTCTTGGGGTCCCATCGTGCTGGTGTTCTTTCAGCCTCCTGGATGGTTGCTTGGTTTTCATTCATTAGGCTGGGGAAGTTTTCCTCCAAGAATTCTCTCGCTATTGTTTCAGATGACTTCTTTGTTGTGTCTTCCTCCGGTAGGCCAATTATTCTAATGTTGTTCCGCTTCATAGCATCAGACATAGCTCTTAGGTTTTCTTCGGCTTCTCTGATGCTCTTATTAGATTTTTGTTCACGTTTATTACAGTCTGCTTGGCTGTCCTCCACAACACTGATGCGGTTCGCTGATTCCTCCAATCGATTCTCAAGGAACACGATTCTGCTATTGTTTTTCGTTATCTGCTCCTTAAGCTCCTGTATTTCCCTTTGTTGTATGTCTTTTATCTCCTCTATCCGTTCATCCTTTTTCTGTATTATTTCCTTCATATCCTGCATGGCTCCAAGCAGCATTCTGAGAGTGTCTTTGTATGGCATCCCAATGTCTGCTTCTTCTATGTAGGTTGCTATGTTCAGGACATCTTCTGCGTTGGTCTTTTGTTTCTCCTGTTTTTTTCATTGAGGTCGTTGTGGGTGATGGCTGTTTGCGTTGAGTTGTTTTTGAGGGACCAGGTGCCATTTTCTAGTCTCTCTCTGGAAGACTTATAGGAATGCTTCTTCGATTTGCCTACAGCTGATTTTGCTATGGGATTAACCTACAGCTGTTTTTGCTACGGGATTAACCTACCACTTTATCTTCCTGTGGCTTCCCTATCAGGGGAGTGCCCCAGATGTCAGGTCGAGTGCCTGCCCCAGTGATGCAGAGGCTGGGCTGAAGTTCCCGCTATTGGTTTGAATATTGATAAGTGTTGCCTGAGCTGCCTTATGTCCCCAGGTACACAGGCAGGAACTACCTGGTGAGAAGTCTGAGGAGTATCCCGTGGAGAGCAAGCAGGACTTACCCTAGCCTTGGGATATCTATGCAGGGTGGAGCTCACCTAGCTGGGTGTGACCCAGGCGGAAATGCCCTAGGGCAATGGGAGTGCCCCGTAAGTCCGCAATGGAGTGTGAGAGAGCAGGGCAGGAACAAGGGGGGGGGGGAGAAAAATCAAAAAGTGATACTAGACTGTGCAAGGGTACAGGGAAGCGAGATAAGCAAAAGAAACTATGTAGCTGAGTCCCATTCCCTGCCTGTGGATCTTAAAGGGCTTACTCCCTGCCCCAAGCCCCAGCGGTAGTCTGCAGCTGAGCCCCAAGAAGGGTCGCAAGAAAACTGCTGAGCAGCCCCCAGAGAAGTGGGGGGACAGAAAGCAGAGATGTTAACAGACACCACAGTGTAGCTGAAGCTTAATCCCTGCCTATGGAGCTGTGGGGGTTTGGGTTTAGTCCCTGCTCAGACCACGCGGCGCAGCTGCGGCTGTGCCTTGAAAAGGCCCCTGCACAGCCCTCCAAGGCTGTGTGGGAATATAGAGCAGACAAGCAAACAGAAGCATCAATGTAGTTGAACCCCGATCCCTGCCAGTGGAGC
The DNA here is from genome assembly GCF_050624435.1 of Tenrec ecaudatus. Lineage (NCBI taxonomy): Eukaryota > Metazoa > Chordata > Mammalia > Afrosoricida > Tenrecidae > Tenrec > Tenrec ecaudatus. The sequence continues at coordinate 169,619 of NW_027458827.1, forward strand.
CGCAAGCGTCCTGTCCCTGCCCTGAGGCAGGTAGCGGAAAACTGTGGCTGTGCTGAGACCAAGCCCTGCTACAGGCTCCAAATGGTCCCAGCTTGGGCAGATCCGGCAGCTTGACTAGGGTCGAGGCCCAGCCGGCTTCCACTGAGGTAAGCCAAAAGCCCCCAGCCCCTCAAACCCCGTGGATCTGTGCCTATTTATCTTTATGATGCACCTCCTGCGATCCAGTGGTGTTGAATTTCACTCTGAGCAACTCTCCTGGCCTGGATTCTGTGGAGTCCCTCTGGTATGTGTCACTCCGTCACCATCTTCCCGGAAGTCGTGTAAATATTTTTATAGCAATAAAACTAGCATAAGAATATTGTAGCAATGAGTATATTGACTTGGCTTGAAAACAGATTCTTCCTGAAAATTCACCTATTTTGATAACAAATTAAAGTGTGAAGCGTTCCTCTTCAAAGTCAACCATTCAAAACCTAGGTCAACACTCAACTTAAGCATTGAACTCCCAAGGCTATACAGTAATCCAGGGTCATAATTGCCTTTCGGGAACACCTGGAATCCATTAATCCTCTGAGACTAGGAAATACCTGCTTCTATTACAGAAATGTCAATGAAGGGGACCTGATGAAGAGAAGAATGGACTTTATTAGCATAGCGTGGGCCCTGTCTTTACAACAAATACTTCTGTTTGGATCCTAATCTTCAGCTCAGTGGCTCAGGGTGGTCTCTCTTAGGGCAAGAAGTTCAGGCCAACACTGACATACCTAAGTGATCACTCCTCTTCAGTTTCAGGTTGCAGATTGGCCACACATAACAAAATACAGTCCAGTCTAGGGAGCCAGAAACGTGGGACTGCTGTCTTGCACACTTAAGCATCACAAGGATTTGAACTTCTGGATGGCTGTGAACCAAATCCATTCACCTGACTCCAAATTTCCTAGTGTCTCTGCTTGCTATTTAGAGAGTGCATTGATTTTTCTTCCAGGAGCTGTACTACAAAATGGTGAGTACTACAGAAGCCTAGGTTATTTTCATTATACAGAGTAAGGTCAGATAAGAATCACTGAAACCCGAGGTTAGATTCAAAGGCAAAAGTGTGATGGGTGGGGGACAAGGGATGGAGCTGTATGATGCAGTCTATTGCTATCAAATGCATATGTGGTTCCAAACACTGGATAACAGTGATGATAAACTTCCTGAGTAAGTCTAGATATACAGGTCGACCAAAGGACATGCTTTCTTAGCACATTTAAAGTCACCATTGCTTCTTCACTATAGTTTTCTTTTCTCCATCAGTCAGTGAAATATTTTCTTTAGATTTTTTAGAGATGGTAGATTTGGCTCTTACACTGTTGCACATATCTTCTCATGGCCTCATCAAAAGAATGAGTCTGAATGAAATGTGTCCATTTGGTCAATAAGCCAGAATTCCTATTCTTTATATTTATGTATGGTGATTGTAAGCCCTGTAAAAACATTCCTTACTGGTAATGCCCCTTTGTACAACAGAATGAAATCCTGCCTAGGCTTGCAGTGTCTTTACCTTGCCTTACATAATTAACACCATTATTGGACTATTATTAAAAACACAGCCACTGAAGGTGATTTTATTTTTCTTGACTGTTTTCAAAAATTAAACAATTGTGTCTCTTTCTTCAGAGGATCCCATTCATAACATGTCCCATGTATTGAGGATGATACCTCATCATCTTTGATTTTTAATAGCATTTGTCCTGCACTTATTCCTAGAGACCAAAATAAAAAAATACAAACTCACTGCCAAAAAAGTGATTCCAAAACAGAGTAGCTTTAAAATTGTGGGCAGAACTGCCCTGGAGGTTTCTTGCACTGTAACTATGTATGGGCATAGAAACTTTGACTTCCTCCAGTGAAATGACTGATACTTTCAAAGGACTGACCCAGCAGTTAGCTCACTGTACTACCATTGCTCCATTGTCCATGATAGGTTTGTTTATTCTTCTTGCTGTCTGTGGTATACTCAACATTCTGCACCAATATCATAAAATTCACATGAATTAATTTACATTTTTTCTGATTGATTGCCCATTTGAAAACATGCATATGGGGTGATGAAAATATCATGGATTGAGCCAAGCTCACCTTAGTCCTAAAATGGCACCTTTGCTTTCTGCACTTTAAGTAGGCCCTTGGCAGAAGATTGCCCAATTTAATAGGTGCTTTGAGTTCTTGATAGCTGGTTCCAAGGATAATGATGATGGATTCAGTAATATATAAATCTTGATTTCAAATCATGCTCAAACTCTGCTGGGGTTGCTGATTAATTCAATTGTGTGTGTTGTTATAGTGATGCTCAATGTTATAATCTTTGATCTTCATTAGTTATTTCTTCAGATTCTCCTCACTTTCAACCAGAAAGATCAGTTTCTACTTCACAGATTTTTAAAATGATTTTCTCCTATCCATATGTTTAATGTTTCAGATGATTTTTTCCCAAAAATATATTAAATATATACTGTACATTTCATGATTTTAAAATTTGAAGCATCCCATTTTTCTGTTTGAATAGCTTCCTTTTTTCCCTACTGCAACAATTACCATAAAGACAAGAAGACAGGGGAATATTGTTATGGTACTCTCTTAATCCAATCTTTTACTGGAACCATTTGATATCACCCATAATATCAGAAGTTCTAATTCCAGAAGTTATTTTCCATTTACTTGAGTGCCAAGCAGTTCTGTTGATCGAGTATTGCAGCTCTATTTTGTATTAGTTTCAGCAGAATTTTGCATGTGTATCATAAAATATTGTTTGAAAAATTTCACATCTATTTAAATATCTCCTTTTTTTGAATGCACAACAATATGGATAACCAGCAGTCTATGGACAAACACTTGTTTCCCAAATTTGAGAGCATAGACCATTTCAAGATTTGCATGTGTTTGATTAAACATATTCATTGGTATTCAGGCAATTACTCAAGACATGTTTATCTGGAATACTTCAGAGCACATTTGAATTATATATTGAAGTCTTTCAGTTGTTAATCATATGCTATTTCATGAAGTGGTTAATGGGAAGCAAAAAAAAAAACCCAAAAATCTGGCAAACCCATAAGATACCAGTCTTGAAGTATTTATTAATTGTTAATATTTCAACATTCACTTATTTTATATAAATATATGTATATAGATATATATAAATAGAGAGAGATATCACTGTGGAAGGTGTTTCACCTCCTCTCCATAAATATACCCCCACCCATCTCTCATATACCCACATACCACAGAGAGAGATGGAGAGAAACAGAAAGAGAGAGATGTTATGGAATATGTTGTTTATAGTGGAGAATTGCTGAAATATTATAAACTCTTAAAGTTAGGTTGTAGCCTGGATTTGAGAAGTCCATGTGAGCAGTGATAAGCTTATTATTTTAAAAACTTGAGACTTTACACAGTGAGTATGAAAAAATGGAATTAAAGGTAATGTAAGGTTTTCATTAAAATATTGAAGGTTCTTCATATTGATAAGTCTATGGGATGAGATGAAACCTTTGGAGAAGTGATTATATATGGCTAGAATAATGGGTAAACCCTACGGTAGACATTATAGAACCCATAACCATGTGTCAAATCACAATATAAAGAAAATTTCTCAGGATTAGATGCCTCATTTTTCTGTTCACACATATTTGACTGCTTATTCCTCAAATGAAGGAGATCCTGTGGGTTACTTTAGGATTCAGTGACTGTTGAGAATGTGGCTGTGGATTTTACCCCAGAAGAATGAGCATTGCTGGATGATTCTCAGAAGCAACTCTACAGAGATGTGATGGTGGAGACCTTCACAAACTTAGCTATAGTTGCTAAGAAAAGCTTCATTATTCCAAATAAATTCCTTATTTACCAAATATACCCAGTTGTTGTCCAGTCAATAGGAAAAGGGATAGGAGGAATACCTCGTTAAATATGACAATTCAGTTAATTTTCTCTCTGGGACAATTATATTGTAGGTTTCCCATGATCACAAATTTTTACATATTACAGTCTACACAACAAGTATTTCAATTACTACCAGTATTACCCCCTGGTGAACAGGTATCTGTGGAACTTTAAAACTCAGCAAATTAGCAGTAATGAAGATTTTTCCCACTTCCGGAATATAAACTGACAAATGTGAATCATAATGGAGTGTTATCTAATATAGTGCCAGAAGAAGAGTCTTGATGATTAAAAGATATTTAAAGCCTCTTCTTTCTCCCGCTAAGCTGGATTGATATCAAACTGCTGATGTTGCAGTCCGCGGCGCAATGTGTACCATCTATGTCACAGGGCCGTACTGTGTTAACTAAACATTTCAGGGAAATAGTTATTTTGAAAATAATTCATGCCTGCAAATAATTCAGAGATCTTGATAATCAAAGTATTTAATCAGTGTCAGGAAAATGTTCACTAGGCTTTCTTTTTGTCTGTTATGGGTGCAATGTTGGTAAGACCTATTTCGTTCTCTCAGAGTAGTAAGAGAAATGCCGCGGGAGAGTGCAGAACAGTCATCCAGGCCCACTGTGTCCAGAAAGCATTGCACACATTCCACTGTTATGGAAGAAACTGCATTTGATACATTTGTTAGAAAAAGTCTCATTTAACTAAGAAGACAATTCTGCATGCCTGCCCTTGATTATGTGTTACTTGTAGGCATAATAAACCTATGTTCATGAAGGATTAAAGAAAACGAAAATCCATCAAATTATTAATGTTATATCGGTCTTGTGTCTACTTCCTTTTAAATATGATTTTCGTATTACAAGTTATGGTACATGTGATACTGCTCCTTTTAATCTTAAGGTTGAATTTACTTGCCAATTGCTTTTGGAGCATTGCCAACACATTGAAAGAACCAACGTGACAAAGCATTTCTGGTTCCACAGTTACCTGTTGCCTTTGTTTAATGCTTTTCTTTGTTTTCATGCTGTGAACGTCACCTCATTTCTGCTTCTCAAATATACATGATTAGGAGAGGGATGATGGCGGACCAGGTGAGCCACACACTCTGAGGGCTCTTTTGAAAAAGGTGGGTTTGTTTTCCAGGTAGCCGAGTGGAAAGAGTAGGTGAGTGAAAGATCCCCCTGGTAGAGAACTGTACCCCCAACCCATGCATTTGTTCTGAGCCAGGGCCTCGGTTAGTCAGCATTCCATTCTTGGGACATCTCAAGTCATCAGGGCTCCTCCACAGTGGCAGAGACCAGCTGTAGCCTCACTCCACCCCCAGAACTGGACTCCACACCTAGAATCGCTTGGCTGCTCTGCCAAGACACGCAGCTGTGGTGGGACCCCCTATAGCAGTTGCCTACTCATGGGACCCCACTAGGAGAGAAGTTTGCCTTTCCCACAGTTTCCCTCTCTCCATGTGGCAGTGATTTGCCCTTGAGCTGGGGTCCCTCCCTCCATTCACCCAAGGCCCTTAATTCACCTGCATTCTTCCAATGGCTGCCTGGACAACCTCCGCAGTGGATGATTCACCCCCATTGCTGCCTTAAACCTCTCCACCAGCACCCCATTTGCCCATCCATCAACTTAACTGTCTCTCCACTCCCTGCTTGGGAAGCACTTCCCGCAGGTATGAGCTCATGGCTGGAGGCAATCTCACTTCTGCTTACTGCATTGCCTTTCCAGGGGAGCTACTTCAGGCTGGCTCCCAGCACTGCAGAGCCTTGTGCCTCTGTCCTGGAGCGCTAAGCCTGCCTCACCTCAGTGCATTCCTCCCAGTACAGTGGGCTGCCACCATAGCCCGGACCCTGTGCCAGAGCCAGCCCTTTCTGCCATGGTGCACCATGGGGTATCCAGTACCAAACCCTGGGAGTGCTAAACCTGCCCACCAAGGCGTGTTCCTCTGAGCCCGGACCCTACACTGTTCATAGTGCTGGCCAAAGTTCCTGCCTATTAGGAAGGGTAGCTACATGACTTTGTGTTCCCAGCAGAGCCGACTTTGTCCACCCCTGTGCACTGTGGGGTTCGCAGTGCCAGCAGCTGGGAACTCTGAGCCTGCCTGCTGCGGCGCTCTCCTCCCAGTGTGGAAGGTGGGCACCATTGCCCTCTGTGTCCTGTTGGAGCCACTGCTGCCCTTTCAGGCTAGCCCCACATTGCTGTGGAGCCTGTGCTGTTCACAGTGCCTGCAGCTCAAAAGACCACTGTTCCCTCCTCCTAGGGAGACTAGGACACGGCTTTGGGATCCCCACAAGAGCCATCTCTCCAATCTCAGCATTGGGGTGCCCTGTGCGGTCGCCAGTGCCAGCTTTTAAGCCTGCCCCCCCCCCCAGCCCTTGTAGCCAGCATAGGAGGCAGGTGTTCCAGCTGGAATCTCCCTCAGCACCCTGTGTGACCCCAGCCCTTTCATGCCTTCATAGGAGGAGGGTACTGCGGCCAGCATCTCTCTCAGAAGGGGCAGAGTAGGAATGAGGACCCAAAGCAGTAAGTCACATCTTCAATGGAAAGACACCTGCTGAAGACTGAATAGAGACTCTGGATTCTAATGTAGGCCTGCACTTCCCACAGGCAACAGGGCCTCAGCATTTGGAGAATGACCGTGGAAACTGTTTTAAATGCCCTTTACCCAAGTGACGCTGGTACATCTGAAATGTCAGCATCCCCAAATTCAGTATCTCCATTTATGCTCTGGACACAGCACTCTAATTGCTGCTTACCCAAACTCACAGATTGAGCTTTATGGAAAATTGTTCATATTATTGACAATTAAGAAGTAGCAACTCAAAACAAGCGTTTTAAAGCTAATTTCCAACAGTGGTTCCCTTTTCATTTCTCTTTTTCATATCCTAGGTCTCAAAAATGGTCTAGAGTTAGAGTTGGTCTCCCTTACTCGTTTTCTGCTTGGTTATAACCACTGTATTATATCACAACTAACCAAATTTAAATCAAATTCACCTGGACTTCTCTGAGCCAGATGCTGTTGAGGGGAATAAGTAACTGCTTTGACAGAAAGAGCCATAGATTTTATCAATTTCCAGATACTTAAACACAGTCATATTTGTGTGTGTCATTTAGACATTGCAGGCTTGGTTCTTTTTTCACATATAGGCTGGAATGGCATCACTTGATACTGGTCTTTTCAACAAAGTGCCATCTTATGCCATCTGCTGCTGGGGGTTGTCTGACCACCTTAAATCCCAGACTATGTGTATCTGCCGATTAGTCTAGGTCACCTTCATCTCTAAATGTGATGATCATGATTGTCTCAGATAAGTTCATGACAGAGATCATGAAATCTGAAGTGTAAATCTAATGACAGTATCCCTCTGAATTGAATGTTTTTATTACGCATGCTAAAAATACTCTTTTTTTCCTAATTACATTTAATTTATTTATTTTAGTCATTTTATTGGGGGCTAATACAACTCTTATAGCAACCCATACATCTATCCATTGTTTCAATCACATTGTACATATGTTGCCATCATCATTCTCAAGACATTTGCTTTCTGCTTGAGCCCTTGGTATCAGCTCCTCATTTTGTTCCCCTCCCTCTCTGCTACCCCCTCCCTCATGAACCCTTAATAATTTGTAAATTATAATTATTTAGTCATATCTTACACTGTCTGATATCTCCCTATGTTAGGGTTGTTAGTCACCAGGGAGGAGGTTACATGTAGATCCTTGTAATCCTTTCCATCCCACCTTCCCTCCACCCTCCCAGTATCACCTCTCAACACTGGTCCTGAAGGGATTAACTGTCCTGGATTCCCTGTATTTGTAATTCCTATCTGTACCAGTGTATATCCTCTGGTCTAGCCAGATTTGTAAGGTAGAATTGGAATCATGATAGTGGGGGTAGGGGAGTAGGGGAAGGAAGCTTTTAGGAACTAGAGGAAAGTTGTATGTTTCATCGTTACTACACTGCACCCTGACTGGCTCATCTCCTCCCTGTGACCCTTCCATAAGGGGATGTTCAATTGCCTACAGATAGGTTTTGGGTTTCCACTCCGCTCTCCCCCTCATTCATAATAATATGATTTTTTTGTTCCGATGATGCCTGATAACTGATCCCTTCGACACCTAGTGATAACACAGGCTTGTGTGCTTCTTGTATGTGGGCTTTGTTGCTTTTGAGCTAGATGGCAGCTTGTTTAATTTCAAGCCTTTAAGAGCCTAGATTCTGTGTCTTGTGATAAATGGACACCATCATCTTTCTTCACCACTTTTGCTTATGCACCCATTTGTCTTCAGTGATCATACTGGGAAGGTAAGCACCCAGTGGTATGATTTTTTTGTTCTTTGATATGTGATACCTGATCCCTTTGGCACTTCATGATCATACAGGCTGAGGTGCTTCTTACATGTGGGCTTTGTTGCTTCTGATCTTGATGGCTGATTGTTTACCTCCAAGTCTTTAAGACCCTGGATGCTATATGTTTTTATAGCCGTGCTCCATCAGCTTTCTTCACCACATTTTTTTATTCACCTGCTTTGTCTTCAGTGATCATATCAAGAAGGTGAACATCACGGAATGCCAGTTTAACAGAACATAGTATTCTTGCAGTGAGGAAGTACTTGAGTGTAGGCCCCAATGTCCATCTGCTACCTTAATACTAAACCTATAAATATATGCACATAGATGTAATTTCCTATCCTCATATAAAAATATATTTACATATGCATGTGCCTTTATTTAGACCTCTAGAAGTGCCCTTTGCCTCCTAGCTCTTTCCTCTATTTTCTTTAACTTTCCTCCTGTCCCACTATCATGCTCAGCCTTCATTTGGGTTTCAGTAATTCCTCTCAGCCACATTACCCTTAATCATGCCTTACCAGGCTTCCGACACCCTCCTCACCACCAATTTGGATCACTTTGTTGTTCCCTTTGCCCTGGATTTGTTAACCCCAATACCTTTCCCCCCACCTCCACGTCTTCCATGTCCCCCCAGAACTGTCAGTCCCATTGTTTTCTCCACCAGATTGTTCATCCTGCCTATCTTATTTAGACACACATGTGGAGATAATAACATGCACAAAAACAAGACAAAGCAAAACAAAGTAACAAAATAACAAACAACAACAATAAAATATCCAATGACAAAACAACAACAAAGGAAAGCCTATGGTTAATTCAAGGACTGTTTGTTGGCCTTTAGGAGTATTTTCTGGTCAAGTCTGATGGGGTGCCAAGCCCTGACCACAAAGTCTGTTTTTGGTATTCCCTGGGCACTTTGTTGCTCTGTTCCCCTTGCTGTTCTGTTGCACAACCTTCTTGTTTTTTGCCTCCGTTTGTTGGGGGACCAGATTGGGTGAAATTCCCACACTGTGTCTCCAGTGTTGTCCCCTGTAGGGCTATGAGTCTGTGCGGGATGTTGTGTCTCATAATGGGGCCAGACATATGGTCTTCTCTGTGGATTGGCTGCTCTGAACGGGAATATTGTCCTCCAGTCCTGGTGGGCCAGGATGTGTTCCACTATCTCTCTTCCCCCCCCCCCTTAATTTGCTCCTATGTTCTCTACTCAGACATGTCCTTCTTGAGCTGCAGCTTCAGTGCTGTCCACTGAAATAAATTACTCTGGGGGCTACAAATATTCTTAATAAGCTGAAAAGTTCTCCCCGGACTATGGAAATCAACACCTTGAGCTTTACACTCAATGGCATGGATTTCTTTCCCATGCCCCAAGCCACAGGGTGATATTTGGTCAGTCATTTAATCCAGTTGCTCTCAGTACTTTCCAATTTGGAATTTGTAGAGTAATATGGGCCCAATGAAAGGGCAATCATATTTATTCCACTTTTCTACTATTGTAGAGAAATCATGAATAATTGTTTACAGCTTAAAATTATACCTGCTTGGTTATTTCATGACTGTGATTAAGACATTATGTGAAGAAGACAGTCTCATCCGTGTCCACATTCAATGTCTCCATGAGAATCTAATGGGTGAGTGAAGATGGTACTCTCATACATTCACCTCTCTTGCTACTCGAGGCTGTAGCATGAGAGCTAAGTGATAACTAAAGCCAAAAATCTTGTTCCAGCACACCTGGACCACTGCTTTTTCTCCTGAGTGTCCTCCCAATGTAGCTTCTGTGCGCCTTGAGAAAGCCAAGGAACAAAATGAAAGTTAGTTTAAATTATATACATTGTTTAAATGATATATATTTCATTTAAACTATACTACATGCACGAATTTCAGTGTTTAAATAGTTTCTCAAACTGACCTTTGTGTTCTCTGAAGTGCCAACTTGCAATAGAAGCTGATGAACTATTAAGAAATGTCACATACCAGAAGATTTCCGAAGAATTAGACTAAGTGTGTGTGCCTGTGTATATATACTCTCTATACCTTTATAATCTACTTAAAATGATAGAACTATTGACATAAGGGAAACGATTAGTTGTTGAACTATGTGACCTAAATTCACCATCTTGAGCTGTGAACATGGGAGTCATAAAAGCAGATAGTTTTATCTCCACAGGTCTATAAATTATGTAAAAAAAATTGGGGACCCTATTCCTCTAAAACAAAAGTAAACCAAACAAATTATCTTCATCTTTACTTCTATGGAAATTCTCAGGAGTACAAAACAGATTTGTTAGTTCTTGAAACTTATGGTGTATTCAGTAATCTTTGCCTATATCATCATTCAAATATACATTAAGTTTTCATTGGTCTTTTAAAATTCATTGTCAAGATTTCTTTTCCATATTAGGTGAAAGAGAATGACATGGCTGGGGTAAGCCATACCGTAGTCCCAACAATGACATTAAAATATTTAATGATTTTTTAAAGAAATTTCTTTTACCTTGTATTTATTGCCTGCTTCTTATATTGATATTGATTGTGAATTTAGGTGAAATGAATTCTGTGACTGCAGTATTTTCTTGTTTTTTCATGACATTTTTTGGAACCACTTGAGTGGACTAAATATTTCTATATAATGAAATATAAACCACATTGAAGGCTCTAATCATTTGTATCCATCAGTGAGTGCTCAATATCTCTACATATTGGTGTCATCTGTGTGTCATAGTCATTGGACTGCTAACTGAAAAACTGTCCGTGTGAATTAATCAAGTTTTTCTGTTCTCTTCCCATAAATATTTACAGTCAAAAAATTTGTAGAGCATGGCTATGAGTCAGGAGAGACTCAATGACATTTTGTTATGGGCTCTATGAAAGACACTTCTAAGAAATATAAAGCAAAAGTCATGGAAAGGGTATATTTGTAGAAACCAACTGAGATAATGGCCTTATATACAAAATATGAACCAAGTTCTTAAAACTCAATAAATAAAAGTGACAGGAGACTACTTGTTTTTAGGTACTATTTTTAATGTTGAAGCTATTTGGTTGCTGTGATGATTACCTATCATTTATAATCTTTGTAATGTTCTTGATTCCCGTAATCTCTAACAGTATGGTGCACACTTGTTTTTTCTGTTAAGGCATAAGTGCTAGGTAGATAGACGATAGATTGACAGATTGACAGAGAGATTGCTTGTGTTAGGCCTGGTTGTCTAGAGAATTCAAACCAGTCACTCAAATATGTGTAAGAAATAGCTTTATATGAAGAAGTAATTACATATTGACAGAAACATCCCAGCCCAGTCCAACTCAAGTCCATGAGTACGATACTATTCCATAGTTCTTCTTTGGACTCATGCAGCCACATGCAATGATGCCGAATGCAGGAATATCACATGATGGTAGGTACAAACTCTTGTGGATCCAATGTCTCTACAGCATAAAGATGAAGACACAGAGTTGGGGGTGGGAGTGGGTTCCAATGTTCCTCCTTATGAGAAAACCATGCCCACAAGGAGGTACCATCAATCTGTGACCTCAGTGACAGGCTAGATTTTACCACATTATATATTTTCAATTTGACCTGAAATTGTGTAACTACCATACTGATAGTGATAGATAAATGATAGATAGATAGATATGACAGATATTGATAGGGATAAATATTCTAACAGTTTTATTAGTATGTCATCCACATGTCATACAATTCAATAATTCAATCATGTCAAGAATAGTTGTGAAGTTATCACCGTTTTCAATTTTAGAACATTTTCTTCTTCCTTGTAGTCATTATTATTCATGAATTAAGTTTTGTAATTGTAGCAAAAATATACACAACAAAACATTCTCCAATTACACAACTTCTACATGTATAATTCAGTGCCATTAATTAAAATGTTTCATGTTGTACAATGATTATTCGTATCCTTTTCCAAATTCATCCACAACCATCAAACTCAATGATCCCTAAGCAACAGTGCTTTCTCCTTCAACCACGGTAATCATTGGTCAACTTTGGCTTCTATTTGTTTGTTTTAGTAGCAATATTCTTCATACAGTATTCAAATATCACACGCTTCTATGTAGAGATAAATTGCTTTTAAAATGAGTTGCATAGACATCATCACAATCATTACAAGTGCTTCTTCCCCCTCCTGTACTTACTGTATGCTCCCCCAATTCCCTCACTGTCCCCGCCTTCCCTTCACACATCCCCCCTAAATCATTGCATTACCTATTGTTTCTATGCATCTACTCCTGTGCTTCACAGTCTGGGAAACCCAACAGAAACCAAAACAAACCGGCAAGAAGAAGAAAATAAGAATATAAAGATAAAAATAAAAATAAAGATTAATAAAGAAAATACCACCAACAATATCTTAAATGCCCCTCCCCCCCAAAAAAAATCTTAAAAGCCAGAGAAGAAATTACTGTAGTGGATAAAGTGAGGAATACTTGAAGCTACAGCAAATTCATGTTGAGTCAAGAGAGAGGTTAACTGAAAAAGTATCATATTATACTATGGTGTGATTGAACATAATCAGGATTACAATGATCTCTGGCTGATAGTAAAGCTGTTCTAGACCCTTTCCTGTGTTTAAAGAGGATATGCCAGAGATTTACTCTCACTAGATGGTTTCCAGATGGATTTGGGGTCCCCACTGTCCTACATACTTTCCTATAAATTTTTTTGTTTTGTTTTTCACAATTAAACTTTGCTATTTTTCCCTCACCATATTTGGATTTTGTTATCTTTGCATCACACATGTGCTTCATCCATGTGGACTTAGTTGACACCTCACTTAGATTAGTGACTGTTTGAATACAAACCGTTAAGACCCCAGACACTATTCCAATTGTTAGCGGGGCGCCATGTGCTTTCTTCACCACACTGCTGTAGCTCCCTTACCTTCAGTGATTGTTTCATTAAAGTCAGTATTGAGCATGCCCTGTTATCAGAACTAACTGTTCTTGGATTGGGAATAGAGTTAAGTGGGAGCCTATAATCCATCTGCTCTGGTTTACTTTGGTGGTCATATTATGACAAAAAGACCACCACCACCACCACCACCACCAACAACAACAACAACAGCAGCAGCAACAACAAAAAGGCGTAAAACAAAGCCCCCTCAGATGTGATTGCATTGATAGCATCAATAATTTATCCAATGACATAGAATTTAAGATACTGTTGATATGAGGGGTTTATGCAAGTATATAACTTTGAGGTGCAATCCACGAGTTGTTGCTTTGTACAGAAAGATTTCTTAATTGAATGACCTCTGCTTACACTGAGCATGGTTCTTGGTGTTAGGGAAATTTTACTTTTATCAGTTGTTACAAGTGCAGGTACTTGCCTATCAGATTAAAACTGTTCATATTATTGCAAGGAACGCATTGAGGTATTAAATATTTGGTGGTTCTCAGTGTCACTGCATTGGACACCCACTAAGCCAGGGATGTCCAATGACCAACATTTCCACAGTTTTTCCCTCCCCTGCCTTAAAAACAGTTCAAACCTTAATCAAGGGTACAGGTAGATTTGGTGTATTGCTCAGTGCATTCAGTAGGGCTTCTACTCTGTGTCCTCCTGATGTGGCCCTTGGCCTGTAAGGCCAACATCTACAGTCATCATAGTGTTTACTCCATAGCATAGTTCATCCAGGGTTGGGTAGAAACATATTATTAGTGTCAACCCTGGAACATAAAATCAGTTTATTGACCACTTAGGTTCCCAACAATTATTGTTTAGCATCCCTCACGAAGTGAGGTTGCTCCTCCTCATTTACCAACCAAACCCAGCAACAAAAATATCAACACCTCCTTTCAAATGTAGTTGCCCCCGTCCCCTGGTCTTACTTTGATGTTCCAGTAAGGTTCTCCCTTCATTCCTGTGGGGGGGCTGCTCATTTGTCAGAGCCTTCTCTCACTGTTGTACAGCATCAAATGGAAAGTCTTTCCCCTTTTCCCCTTTCTTGACAGAGTGACCCAGCCAATGTGAGGTCTCCTTGTTTGAGGTGATTCTTACAAAGTGCACACAAGGGAGATGATGCATGGTTCATGGTTTTTGTTGTTGTTTTTAGGAATGCATTGTTTTCCATTATGTGTACACACCATAGTTTCTTAATTCATGCTTCCACTATGGGACATTTGTCTGCTTCCAGTTTTTGCTATTGTGAATTGTGCTGCTTTGAATATGGGAAAGCATACAATTACACATATTGTGTCTCATTTCGTTGGGGTATAAACTTAATAGTAGTATTGATGGGGCATATGGAATTTCTGTTCCCAGTTGTGTATGTACTGCCATATCATTTTCCATGGTGCTTTATTTACTAGTCCACTATACTGAATACTAGTTCCAACGTCTACACATCTTCTCCAGCATTTGTTGTTTCCTGTGGGTTTTGTTTTGTTGTTGTTTAATTGGGCTAGTATTATGGGTATAAAGTGCTATCTTGTTGAGGTTTTAATTTGCATCTTCCTGATGACTAGTCATCACAACCATTTTTTATGTTTGTTAGCATCTGTACTTCATTTTGGAGAAATGTTTGCTTATGTCTTTTCCCCTCTTCTTAATTAGTTAGTTTGTCATTTTCTTATTGAGTTGTTGTAGAGTTCTGTACATTTTGAAGATTAGATCTTTGTGTGATATGTTGTTGGTAACCCCCTACCCCCATGCCAGTTTGTGGGCTCTCATTTTAATCTGCTGATAAAATATTTCACTTTGCATAAGTGATGTAATTCTAGATGTTCTAGTCATCTATCTTGTCTTCCTCTGTGTGTTCCTCTTTCATTGTACTTAGTGGTCTCTGCATGAGCTGCAATAGAATACTTATATTTGTTACAGCTTTCTCATCGATGATGTGGATAGCTTTGGGTTTTACATGCATTTATGGGTGAATTTAGTCCATTGACATTCAGTGAGATTCTTGACAGGTATATATTTGTTACCGACATTTTTCTTTACATTTGTTAATGTTTTGTGTGTCTTTAATGTGTATTTTCATAGTTTCATTGTTTTTCCTATATTAATTTATTGCTTTCAGTGTCGCTCTGGGTATGTTTATTTTTGTTAGGAATTGTCTTTATGTTGGTTTCAAATAAATGTGATGGTGTTATTGATGGCCATAGTATTTCACTGGATTTTGGGTTTGTTTTTTTTTTAACAGAGTGGTGGTCTTGTTCTTGTGAATTCTTTTAAATTCTTTTAAAAATCATTTTATTAGGGATTCATACAACTCTTATCACAATCTATATGTGAATTTTTGAATTTCTTCTTCTCTTACAATGCTTTTATTTCTCCATCATCTTTGAGTGATATTTTTGCTGGGTAAAATATTGTAAGTTCACAGTTTTTTCTTCCAGTGTTCTGTGTAATTCACTCTATTTTCTTCTTGCCTGCATAGTTTCCATTGAGAAATCTGAAGTTATGCTATTTTGACCCATTGTATATAATTGTTCTTTTTTGTTGTTGTTGCTATCTTCACTTACATTTTCTTCCCTTACCAATTGATATTAGACATAGTGAATACGTTGTGCAGGGTAGTTTTCCATTTGGGGTTTCTCCTGATTGTAATTCTTTTGGCTTCCTGAATAATTATCATTTCATCCTTAGACATTGAGGAAATTTTTCTTAAGAGAATTCTAATACTATTCCTTGTTTGTATGTATTTTTTTCCTTCCTGTTCTGGATTCCCATTAGATATGTTGTTCCTCTTGATTGCATCCTACATTGTTCTTAAAGTTTTTCTATTTCTCTTTTGCATTTTATTTTACTTGGAGTCGACAGATTTATCTTCAAGCCCACTAACTCAGGTTTCTCTCTCTTCTCTTCTGCTTCCTTTTTAGAGTGTTTTGTAATGCTGCTATTGTATTGTTTAATTTTTTATTCTGTGGCATATAGTGAACTTACCAGCTTTTTTCTATTGTTTTACTTTTCCTCTCAGTCTCTCCCTTCATCTGTTGTATGAGTGCTATCATTATTCTTTTAATATATTTCTCTGGTAATTCCATAGCCTGTTCAGTTTCAGACATTGCATTTAGTTCTGTTTGGAATTTGGTTGTTCGTTTCTCTTTCTTGTGTGTGTGTGTGTGTGTGTGTGTGTGTGTGTGTGTGTGTGTTTAACTCTGTTAGATAGTACAGTAGAGGGGGCAGTGGACAGTATGAACTGTATGAGGGAGAGTGTTAGATTAGGTTTTATTTGGGTAGATTAAAAAGTAGAAGACGAAGTGTTGGAGGAGGGAGAAACAAAGAAAAAGTAAGCAAAAAAAGTGAGAGATCCTGTAGTGTTATTTTGTAGGTTAAATGAAAGGAAATTAGGTTTCCCAAATGTACTTGTTGCTATGACCAGAAAATGGGTAATGCTAATAGATCAGGGGAAAAGATAATAAATTTTAAGAATAGTGTTAGATTTTATTTTCATTAGAATGAGATAGAAAGAAAATGTTGGAAGAGAATAAAAGAAGGGGACAAATAAAAGATAGGTTAAAAGGGATAAGAAATCAACCTTTAAATATTAAAGAAGGAAAGGGTAAACGTAAAGTTTTAAAAAATAATAGAAAAAATGATACTAGAGTAAGAATCGTGAGAGCTCTTTATATATGTTTGTTTTGGCTCTAAGTTTTGCCCAGGAGCATTGTCTCTGATGTGGGTGCTAACTTCTGGATTGATGATGGGTTCAAAAACTGGAAAACAAATTTAAGTGAATGCAAAAAAAGTAAATTAACATTACCCCCCACCCCCCAGTTCTTACGTATACCAGCACATAATGAAGTCCTGATTAAGGATGAATTATAAGAAGAGTGCACAATTTGTTTTAGATATGGAGGGATTATAGGAATGATAGAACACAGAGCAACAACAATGCCAGCAAAAGAACATCTGCTGTCTAAACCTTGTCCTTGGGGAAGCTAAGGGTGTGTGGATCAGGAGTTTTTGAGCAGTTGGGGACAGTGTCTGGTAGTGTGATGATTTTATAACATGTAAGAGTAGGGTTGATATTAAGACTAGTGGAATGGTTTTGGTACCTGGTATGGCTGAGACTCCTGAATTTTTATGATTTAGGTTAAATATCTAAAGATGACAGACCTCTAGTAAACAAGGTCAGAGGAGTTGGGGTTCTCTCTTTTCTGGATGATGGACGTGACTAAATAGGACTGGAAGAACGGGTCTGTGGGGGTACCTCTCCCCCCAAAAAAAACCCAAAACACAACCAAAAGAAACGGGAAAAGCTCCACTGGGAAAAGTTTTTGTAATATGCACTTTTTTTCCCATTAGGCAAGCATTGAGTTAGTTCACCCAGTGATGTCTCCTGGGAAGATTCCTTCTGATC
Source organism: Tenrec ecaudatus (assembly GCF_050624435.1). Lineage (NCBI taxonomy): Eukaryota > Metazoa > Chordata > Mammalia > Afrosoricida > Tenrecidae > Tenrec > Tenrec ecaudatus. The sequence goes on from NW_027458827.1 coordinate 187,232, forward strand.
ACAGTGAGTTTTGTCGTGAAAGCAATTTTGCTTGAACCTCGAATTTGTGATGGCCAATTTAAGAGTACAGTGTGTAGCTTTGAAATTATGTTTCCTGATCAGGATATATGAACCAGTGGAAGACACCAAAGAATGCTCATCAAGTGAAATCAAATTTGTTGTTGTTGTTTACTGTGAGGCGGATAGTGCATTTGGAGTTCATTCCAACAGGTCAGACTTTAATTACCTTTTCTATTTAGAGGTTTTGAAAAGATTGCATAACATGTGATCCCAAGGGGAAAAAATCCTAGTTGGTAGTTGAGGAGGGCAGCGATTTGATGACATAGAAGAGGTGAAGAAAAAAATGAGGGAGGTGTATCAGAAATCCCAACGGACAAATTTGAAAAGTATTTCCAAAAATGGAATCACAGATTTGACAAATATATTAAGTGTAATGGCAAGTAGTTTGAAGGTGATAAGGTTGTTTTGTAAAAATTTTTTTAATTAAATACATAGCTTAAAAAAATCCATTTGGGGGCCTTTTAAACCCTCCACCTGCTTAGCTGGTCTAGTAGGGAGGAATGAAGCAATAGCCTACTGTTTTCATCCAGGTAGACTAAAGAAACAAATTTATAGACACTCATATGTGTATAAGAGAGAGGTTTAACCCAGTTCAGAATAAGTACATAAGTCCAACATTAGCCCATATGTCAGATACCAGTCTATAACGTCCTCTTCAGACTCGGGAAACACATGTAATGATGCCGAATGCAAGAAGATCACAGGCCAGTGGGTGTGAAATCTTGCGGGTTCAATGACATTGTGAGAATCTCTGAACTGGCACGAGTGTCCACACGGCTTCTGCAGCATAGGGCACTAGCATAGTTCCATGTATCTTGTCAGTTGCTGTTTCCCAGGGAGTGAAGAGAGAGAGAATGTCTCCCATCTTCAAAGATGAAATCCAGGAGTTCCCAGAATCCTCAGGAGAAGGCCTTGCCCACACAGAGGCCTCATTGGCTATGAAATGTTAGGCAGACTAGAATCCACCCTTCCCTCTTAATACTCTCAAGTACAAAATTGACACCAGGTTATATAACTACCACACCGAATCAAAGGGCAGGTTGTTTATCTGAGTGGCTTGGGGTGCTGACCAGGGATGGAGTTATGGGACAACTGATGAATAGCTTGGTATGTGAACAAGGAGAAGTTTCTTGGCCCTAAACCTTTTAGTCTTTGTCATATGTCCAAATTCCCTGCCCATACTTTTAAAACCCACTGTTGCAATTTCTGTTTGTATTGTGAGGACAATACCTTGTTAATCAACCAGATGTGTATTAACTGCTATAGAAATATTTTTTTTAATCCATGCTTTTTTGGTCGGCATCTTAAGATGGGGAGGGAGGGGCAGAGCTGTATCTCCTGGAAAGAGGAATAGTTGTAACTTCCCCAGCTTCTGAGAGTTAGTCTATTCACTATCTATGACTATTGCAGGCTGCCCTGTAGAGTTATTGCCACACTTCTTGGGTATTGTGTTAGTCCGGGTTGACTAGAGAAACAAATCCAGAGGCATTCCTATGCATGTAAGAGAGAATTTTATATCAAAGAGCAATTGTACATTAAGAAAACATTCCCGCCCAGTTCAGAACATGTCCATAAGTCTGATATTAACCCATATTTTAGTACTAGTCCATAAATTCCTCTTTAGACTTATGAATCCATGCAATGTTACTGAATGCAGGAAGATCCCAGGCCAGTGGGTGGAAATTCTTGTGGATCCAGTGGTGGTGGAAGCATCTCAGCACTGGCATGGGTCTCCACGTGGCTTCTCCAGCTTCAGCGCTCTTGCTCCATCAGCATGGTTCCATATGTCTTGCTTGCAGGAAGACAAAGCAGAGAGTGTGTCTGGCCTCTAGTGAGCTGTTTATCTCCATAGCCCCTCCAAATGAGGACATCAAACTGAGACATATTCGACAAGCTAAATTCCACCTCTTTCCTCTTATTACACTACAGGTGACACCAGATTATGTAACTACACTGTTAGGTGGTGCTATCTTGGTTATTGGGGATTTAGGGCTTCTAGGGCATCCGGCTAGACCTCCATTGACTTGTGTTGAAAGCCAAGTCTACTTGTGCTTATGTTGGCCTCAAGCTAGTTCCATAGAGCTATGTTTCTGAAGCTCAGAAGTTCCACCATCCTAGCTAGCTCCTGGACTAGGAAAATTAAGTCTAGCAATTTGGGAATCTTCACACAGTTGGTTATTGTTGAGGGCCGGTGACAAAGGGGAGTCTATCAGCAAATGTTGCTGATATTTTATTAAATTTGTGTTATGTAACTTTCTGCTGAAAATCCTGCATTCTGGAAGTGTAGCATATCCCTCTCCTGGTTCTTTTCCGCTGGTCTTTGTGGAGTCCTTCCCATGTGTACTGCTTGGTCACCATCTTGTTCTTCCTCCAAGATATAGGTATTGCATACATATATATGCATATATACAAATGTAGTTAAATACATTTCTCCACTGTCTTAGATGTTTTCACTAAACAAAAAATAATCAAAATGTAAAGCTATTGTTATGAACCTTCCCCCAAATATTCTATGCTCCTTGATTTACAGAACGTCAGACTGAAAATTCCACAATACTCAAGGGATGTTCTCTGACTTATGGGAAAATACAGAAATATGCAGGGGGAAGATCAGCTCTTTAATGTGGATGGTGTAAGGCAGCATTTCTCAAGCTGTGGGTCGGGATCCCTTTGGGGTTGGGTGACCTTTCATAGGGGTCAGCCGATTCATAAGAGCAGCAAAGTTATAGTTATGAAGTAAAAACGAAAATAATTTTATGGTTGGGGGATCACTACAATGTGAGGAACTATATTAAAGGGTCATGGCATTAAGAAAGTTGAGAACCACTGTTAAGGTTTCTAAACAAAATCCTCAATGGACAACCATTCTTACTCTTGAAGAATGAGCTGGTGTATTGTCATGATAGAGAGAAAAACAGATCCTTTGTGCAACATTCTAGGACATTTTCTCACTAATACCATGTTACATTTTCTTGAAGCTTATTCATAATAATACTTTTTGATTTTCTCTGTCCTATGAGAATTTCATTCCAGACTAGCCATTTAGAATCCACAAAATCACTTTCATACATTCTGAATTGACCGTTATTCTTTGAATATCAACCTAGATGATTCCTACAGATCTAACTGTTTTCATTGGATCTCTCTCTCTGGATCATTTTGATACATTCAAGAATTATCAATACTTAAGTTTCATTCCACAAAACTGGCTTCATTAACTTCAATTTCCTACAAAGCAGCTCTTCAGGAGCAATTTTTTAGCTCATCAATCCCTGTGCATTGCTTTTTGGCACCAATCAAGAAACCAAAATTGTGACTAAATAATTGAAAATGCTGAACCATGTGAAATTCCAACTTCCTTAGTTATCTCCTCAATGGCAACTCGACAGACTTCTTCCACCAGTACTTCATGTCATCCAGATTCTTCATTTGTACCAGTTGACTTTTCCCCCTCTTTGACTCACCTGTGAAGTTTTCAGTATATTCTTTATGATGCTTGATCCAATTAAAAATGTCTAGTGTGCAGAAGAGAGAATTTCTGTTGGCCTACATTCTTTCTTTCTCTTTCTTTCTTTGTTTCCTGACTCACACAAACAGATGTATTTTAAGTCAACCCAATGAAACCAAGTTAAGTGTGTTACTGAGAAAATATGGCCAACAGACAGCCAGTGATAGCAGAAACATGTTTAAGCATGTTTTATTTGGAATAAACACATGAATGTGGAATTTATTTTACTAACACTTGTATAAACTATACCTCTTCTTGGCTACACTAAAATATGTATGAATGTGTGGACAAATACAACTGTGCATTTATTAATACCATCTATGTATTTATAAAATGTTAAGGGTTCTAGTTTGATTTGGTCAAGGTAGTGTGTCATAAGTATCATTTTCATAAATTGTCATTTATTCTCTTCAGTTGGAAAGCCAAACATTAGAGGCTATTTTCCAGAATATGGTGGGAGGTCAGATGCTCAGAGATATTCCCCCTGAAGGCAGTCTGCTCCATTGTTGGTGGGGTTCACACCCCACTGATAATGGTTTCAATAGTGAGCAAGAGAACAGGTCAAACTGGCTCAGTGATAACCAAAATTAAGCTGGTTCTCTGAATCTAAGATCCACCCATCTTGTCACATGTGTACTCCCAATAACTCCCTGTCGTATTTTGTGGCTACCCCTAGATCGTCCCCCCGATTCATTACTGTAGTCCAATTAGTGCAATCCCTTCCTGTGATATATGTCTTTACCTGCAATTAGGAGGCTTGCATGTCCCCAAAGATATATAAGACTTGATTAGCAATAAAAAAGCTCTCTCTGCTCCCCCTTCCCCTCCCCTGGTCCTCACTCCCCTGTTCCCCTTCCCCTTTTCATCCTTCCCCTCCCTTCTCTCCTTAACTCTGGTCTCTCTCTCTCCCTGTGGAAGACCAAGTGAGGCTGAGGTGCACATGCTATCATCGGGGGGGGGGGGGGGAGCGGGGGGAGAAACAGTGAATCATCTGCCTTTCACAGATGAAGCATCCTCCGTTGTTTGACCATTGGTTGCAGTTTTAATAAAACCAACCTGTTCCAGTCTCTGTCCTGGACACTGTTGAATCCAACTAATATAATAGTCACTGAAGGTGAATCTAGAAGTTGCACAGGAGCGTCTCAGAGATTCCCCAGGCTTTCTCAGGTCACCTCCAGATTTCACCAGCTGCACTTTACACTGGACACCTGCAATCACAAAGACAGTGTGATAAGGTCACTGCCCTGCCTACCCCATCCAATATTCTACACACAACCACACAGCATTTTCCTCAATTATTACCACGTAGAATGGCCAAAACATAAACACAACTTTGTCCAAAATTCATGATGTGTCCTCTGAGTTAGCTGAAAATGGAAATAGCTGAGGCCCAATGTACTGGGGCTTCATGCCCAGAGCTCCCAGGAAAGGAGCAGGACAGGTTTCACTGGCACACAGAGAGAGCTGTATTAGCATGTGGCCCTCCACTTAGTAGCAGAGGAGTGGACTACCTGTTTTGGGGTTCTCCTTATGACCCAAGAAACAGACACACCCTCACAGGAAAATGGAGGTTTTTATAAAGGCTGCTTATACACGTGATACAGAAGCACTGCTGCTGCTATAGTTAAAAGCTATCAATGTTTGATATCAATGTTTTAAATTTTTAAACACTATTATACATAAAAGAGAACCTCTGTGGCATGAGAGTTCAGAATGTATCCTTCATCCTCAGTGTGGACGCACAGATGGTTACTCCTCATGTGAACATGATGATAGATAGCTCTGGTGTCTGTTTCTTGTTGGTGAACATTATTATCCTTATCATTGTCTTCCAAGATATGTCCTCCTTTATTTGACATTGATGAATTTTTTTACAGATTTGTTCATTAAGAATGCCATCTTTAAAATGATTAGGGCAAAGACTGTACAGATGTGCTTTATACAATTGATGTATATATGTATGGACTGTGATAAGAGTTGTATGAGCCCCTAATAAAATGTTAAAAAAAGAATGTCATCTTTAACTTTTTAGCACCCAGTCACCCATTCACTACAAAGTGACATCTCCTCTCTTATTTCTGCCATAGGGGAGTCACTTGTCCTGTGCGTTGTACACACACCTTTCTGGTACAGCCCTGCCCTATTCCTTACAGTAGTCTGTGTCTGGATACCACTGACTTCCGCTATCCCATACAGTAAAAGTGTCTTGTCTTCAGTGGTCACAGACTTTAACTATAGAGAGAAGGAGTTTGTGGGCTCACTTCTGGAGATCGAAGGTCAATTCTTCAGGAATGAAGTGAAGTTTCTTCCGACAACCAAGGTCTATTGTTAACAGTCAGTCTGACTCCTTCAAAAGGTATTGGCTGATCCAGCTCCAGTAATACTAAGTGATCGTGGTGTGTGTGGAGGAGTCGGTACAGGTTAGGGAGAGGATCTGGGAGGTTTCGCCACTCCTCAGAGGGCTTCCTGCAGCTGGAATGGAGCAGAACAACTAGGGACAGGGAAATAGTAAACAGGCAGTGAGGACAAAGAGTAGACACCCATTCGTAACAGGCTATTTTGAGAAACCCACGGGAGGCTCTAACACCAATAGACAAATGCACACAGAAAAACCCAGCCTGCTGTGTAGCATACAGATTCTAACTGTTAGATGGCTTGTCACCGTGATTGCAGCAATGAGATCGAGTATAGCAAGGACTGTGAGGATGACACAGGAATAGGCAGTGTGTTGTTCTATTGTACATGGCAACACGATGATTTAAGACCAAACCAATGAAACCTGGCAATAGTAACAATAGCATTTGTATTGAGGAAATGTGAGTCCTAATCAATAAGACTGTCATGAAAGGTTACTGGTAGGTATTTTGAAAAAAAAAAAAAAAAGACGATTCAGAAATGAAGTCCTGGAGGAGCAATTGAATTGAATCACTGCTCTAGGTCAACCCTTGTTATGTGAGTGGTTACCATGACTTTCCATGAGCAATCAACAATTGTTCACTGCACCTGAGGCTAGATGGTTTCCTTTTTCATCTAATAGCCTAAAAACTCCCTACAGACTTGGCCCTTCTTCATGGAAGGTGAGTATTAGGTTCACCCTGAATAATATTCACTAGTGGTGTTTGAAGAATTATCACATGTACTTCAACTTCAATAGAATGCTGAATTAGTTATTTTATCTAATCTTTTGGGGGAGTTCAGGTGGACCTAGTCTTTAAAGTGAGGTTCTGACTCTTCAATACTCTGAAGAATATTGAATATTCACCACATTTAATATATCTTTTGATCTCTTGACTGCTGCTTCCATGAGCTTTGATTGTGGATACAAGGAAGACAAAATCCATGACGAACATTTCTCCAGACGGAGTGGATGAGTGAAGAGACTTGGTGGTGGTGAAGTCAGTGGAGGTGGCAGGATTTTCTTTGGCAGGCTCCGATGGTGTTCCTCGCTCACTACAGGGGAATCTGCAAAGGAAGATAACGTAAAGGTGGCCTCCAAGTCCAGTCTCTGGTCACTGTAGCCAAGAGAATTGAGACCAGGGCGGTAGTTCTTACCCCAAAGGGGCAGTTCTGTGCAGAAGAGACAGGGCAATGCCAGAGCAAAGAGCAGGCGGCTTTCCTGTTGCATCTTTTTTGTAGTTTCCTGGACTCTGCTCTACGATGTAACTCAATTCTGAAGTGAAGATGGAGGTGGCAGTGCAGGAAAGTCCAAGACTTCCTGGAATCTGAAGTGCTACTCAGATCATCCAAACAAGAGATAGTAAAGGAGGGAGATGGCTCTGTAAAACTGAGCCCCTGAGTTCCAAAAGATGGTGTTGTAGACTGTACAGTTCTTTCTTCAATGCCTTACTCATTGATGGAACCGAGAAGGGGTTCTTCTGAGTTTCAGTTAGTATCCACGGAGAGTAAAAAGCCAACCACAGGCCAAGTGTATGAGAGTGACTCCACCAACCACTGCATGATCTTTCTTCACCTGGCTGGCCCGGATATTGGCAGTCCAGTAACAAACACATTGGCCAAGTTAACAAGGTTAAAGTCATTGGAATCAAAAACACATGGAAAGAACCAAGAGGCTGCTGCATGGGAGCAGTGCAACCTGCTGTGGCGCAGTAGGACCAGTTACAGCAGCCTAACTGGTGGCTCATCGGATGACTCATCGGATGACAATGAAGAGGATTCAGGGGGTAGTAGGCAATCACTACAATTATAACATAAGTAACTGATGTGCCCCTTGTGTTTATAAATACTGTAAGGTGACTTTAGTTACTCCAAGTTCTCCTCGTTGCAATAATTTGTAACTCTTTGGACCATGCGTCCTTGAGGCAGATGTCTTTCAGAAAGAGAGCACTTTCAGGGGTTCTGGGTTTTTGAAGGGAGCAGTGAGAGTGAAGAAGTCATGCTACCTCACTAACATGGTGGTAAGAGGTCATGGGAATGAACCAGCTGAGCCAGAGAGGTAGACACAGTTGTGTGTTGAGGCAACACATCTGGTCAGCAAGTACCTTCTGTCATAGCTGCTCTCCCTTTACAAGGTGTGTACCCACAGTACAACACCTGAACCCAAGTTGGCCTAATGCAGCATCTGTGTATTTTTGTTTTCTACCTTCTAAAAGTTGAAAAATAAAAGTGCAACATAATAAATCTGATGGAAAGTTTATCAGTGGCACTATGTGTTTTTCTGCATTGACATGGAATAACGACAGTGGGAGTTTCATTGGATTCCAGAAAATGCAGCATTGATGGATGGCATCAGATCCACTGTAGTCTGATATTTCTAGTGGAAAATGTAGAGTTAGAGCCATATGCGCATGCACAACGGGAGAGAAGTCATATTGTCCTGCAAGCCCTCACCCATTACTGTGACCATGTGTGTTCTTTTTTCATTTTACAACGTTGCAATGGAATGGCACTTTGTCTCCCTTTCCAAATGCCTTGGTAGCTCTTGAGTATCACAAAAGCACGTGGACTATAGTTTTCCTGTTTCATTCGGTGAAAATATGCTCACCGAGTGCCTGACCTGCTGAAGGCACTTTGTAGAGCGGGGATGTGGGACCCCTGATCTGGATGAGACACTCACTGCATGTACATGCTTCAGATCCTCCTGATCCGCCTGCCTGGCCTTTTGTTCCAAAAAAAGCCAGTTCATTCCATACCCTTCTTTCTGCTGCCTCTTTGTTTCACTCCACTGGCATGTGTCTCACTCATCGTGTGTTTTTTTCATCTTTGTTGGCATCTGACCTCAGCGTTCTTCGTCAACTTTTTAATTTCTCCTCCACTTTGCTTTTGCAGACCAGGCTTTTTAAAGACCACGGACCTCCAGATTTTAGCACCTCATATATCAGTGTTTCACATGGACATGATTCTAGAAGAAAACCAAAGATCCAAACCCAGAGCAACTTAGGACCTTCTGCAAATTCACTACTAGTGTACCTTTGGGCCTTCACATTTCACATTGGAGATTTATTAATTTTTATTCTTACACATTTTTGTTGGTTGATTTACTTGAGTTAAAATGCTAGACCAAGTAGAAATGTACAATTTCTAGCCTGTGTTTACCTGGGATATCGTTGGTAGGAGAATCAGGGTGGATGCCATTACTTTCTGTACTGGAGAAAAAATAAGCAATCACTGAATGAATCACACAAGCAATCAAGCAAACACACAACTTCTGCCTCAAAGTGTAAATCTACCGCCATTGGGTCAATTCAGACTCATAGCAAACCCGTAGAACTGAATATAACTGTTCTTTAGGTTTCCAGAGCTTTCCATATTTATCGGCACACAATACTTAAACTTACTCCCAAGGAGTAGCTGCTGGGTTTGAACCGCTAACCTTTTGTTTAGCAACTAATGCTTAGTCCACTCACCACCAAGTCTTCTTTATATATACATCTGCTCTGAGAACCTATGTTACATATTGTGTGATGTCACTTGAGGATCAACTGCCTCATATGCCTGTGAAAGCTAGACAATGAGTAGGAAGTTTGCAGGAAAATCGATGACCTGAAAATGATGGCTTGGGGGTAGGATATTGAAAGTACCAATGACTGCAAGTAAGGAAAGCTTACTTCACGCACTCTGCACCCCTGATATAATCCTTCAGTCTTCCTTTTGTCTCCCAAATGCAAAGGACATTTAAAAGAATGTGATTTGAGTACCTCAGAAAGTGTTCGAAAAAGGAAAACACTGACTTGAGACTTACATAGACATAAATGGACACTGTCAGGAAATATTAGGTTTATAATTTGTTCTTGTTTTGTTTTTCAAACTTGAGTAATTTATTTGGGTTGAAAATTAAGACTTTATGCAGCTTAGAGTGCTCTATAGTGGACTGATAATATTCAGTGTGATAAAGAGCATTTACAATGGGCAATCCATGAGGAAAGGAAGTTTTTTACTCCTTACTTATTGTTTCATCCTGGATGACTAGGGTGCCTAGAATATTACCTGGCTCCTAATAGATTTTCAATAAATAACATTTACTTTTCAGTGGAAAAGGCAGTCTATCAATATTTTTACATCTAACCCACTGCCCTAATGTATACTCCAACTCATAGCAACCCTGTATAGGATTTTGACAGTCTATCGATCTTTATAGTAGATGGATTTCTCTGTAGATAGCCTCTCTATTTAAAATCTAAAAAAGGTGGACATTCTAGAGTACTTAGCACAGTTTATGAATTTGTTGTTGATAGGTGCCATCAAGTTGGTTCCTACTCAAAGCATCCCTAAGCACAAAAAGAACAGAACACTGCCCAGTCCTGCACTGTCCTCACAACTGTTCTTACATTTGATCTCATTGTTGCAGCCATTGTTAATCCATCTCCTGGAGGGCCTTCCTCCTTGTCACTGCCCTCGTGATGGCCTTCTCCAGGGACTGGCCTCTCTGGGCAACATGTCCAAAGTATGTGAATAAAGTATCACCATCCTTGTGTCATATTAGAATGTGTGTGTGTATATATATATATATATATATATATATATATATATATATATATATATATACTTTGTATGCGGTCTTTCACTTTTGGGTGAGTTTATTTTCTTTTTTTGAGGATCTTCTTAATAATTATTTGCTTTCAAACAACAATATTTGGATAGACAATATTTTCTAGGGCCTTCTAAGCCAAAATGATTGCATAAAACTACATTTGTGAGAGTGTGGCCAGGCGGCTCGGACCGAGCAGGGCTTTCCTTCCCAGTGGATTGCAGAGCGTACACTGCCAGTCTCTTGTCTTCTGTTCACCATGGCTTCTTCTGATATCCAGGTGAAAGAACTGGAGAAGTGGGCCTCTGGCCAGGCCTTTGAGCTGATACTCAGCCCCCGTTCAAAAGAGGCCGTCCCAGAATTCCCTCTTTCTCCTCCAAAGAAGAAGGACCTTTCCCTGGAGGAAATTCAGAAGAAATTAGAAGCTGCAGAAGAAAGACGCAAGTCCCATGAGGCGGAGGTCCTGAAGCAGCTGGCCGGGAAGCGGGAGCACGAGAAGGAGGTGCTGCAGAAAGCAATCGAGGAGAACAACAACTTCAGCAAGATGGCCGAGGAGAAGCTGACCCACAAAATGGAAGCCAACAAAGAGAACCGAGAAGCACAAATGGTGGCCAAGCTGGAGCGCTTGGGAGAAAAGGACAAGCACGTGGAAGAAGTGCGGAAGAACAAGGAATGCAAAGACCCCGCCGATGAGACTGCAGCCGACTAGCTTGTCCTGAGGACTGACTTTCTCCCCTCCCTCCTCGAGATCCAAAGACCGTGCTGGCCAGTGTCATTTTACTACTATTACTATTTCCCTCCTGACAAAGACTAGAAGCCAACGTAGGACGTAAATAGGTAGATCCAGACCATGTGATGTTGTTTTAGGGGCTAAAGGGGAGAAACAAAAAGTGTTTGACTCTTTTTTTCTAAAGTGTTGGAGTGTTTCTAACGTAGCTATTTTTCTTGTTGCCTCTTTTCTACTTCGGTGCACTCAGTGCGCTGGGTGAATGGCTAGCACTGTATTGGCCCCGTGGAAACATGTTTGTGAAAGAGTATGTAGTGGCTTCTCAAAACTGTTAGATGCTGAATATCTGTTTGCTTTTAAATCCCAGTTCTGTCCCGATTTTACCAGATGCTACTGTACTTGAATGGTTAATAAAACTGCACAGTGCTGCTGGTGGCAGTGAAAAAAAAACTACATTTGTGATTATTTATTACAAGAAGGTTCAAGATAAATCTGAGGGTATAGAGACAATTTGGGACTCCACATGAGAATTTTTTTTCTACATGAAATATTTATAGCTTTGACAACAAATGGCACTAGTTGGTACCCTGAAACAGGAGTCCTCAAACTTTTTAAACAGGGGGCCAGTTCACTGTCCCTCAGACCCGTTGGAGGGCCGGACCATAGTTTAAAAAAAAAAAGAACAAATTCCCATGCACACTGCACATATCTTATTTTGAAGTCAAAAACAAATGGGGTAAAAACACCTGGCGGGCCAGATAAATGTCCTCGGTGGGCCACATGTGGCCTGCGGGCTGTAGTTTGAGGACACCTGCCTGAACTAACTAGTTGTAAAGTGATATCTCATCAATTACTATTACTGCGAAATCTGTCTTTGGAAGATGGTGAAAGAGAGACAAAGCCCATTCCAAGGAAAATAAATCATGTTCAGAGGCATGAAGCTTCTCTTGAGTCTGTGCATGGTGTCCCTAGAGAGGTGCTGACAAGGTGGGGAAACCACAGCTTCTGAGAGGAAAGCATCACTGACCTCAGCCCTTGCATCTACTGAAACCATGGCCTGTTGCTGGGAGGTTTGTGTCTGGGCTCACACTGAATTCCCATCACTGTGCCTCTAGTACAGTAATACACGGCTGTGTTCTCAGGATTCACAGAGCTCAGTTTTAAATAAACTTTACTTTTGGAGGTGTCCCTGGTTATGCTGACTTGAGACTGGAGAGCTGGATTATAGTGTGTGCTAGCACCCCTCTGTATATCACCAACCCATTCCAGTCCCTTTCCTGAATCATGGCGGATCCAGCTGACATCGGAGCTGGTTAAAAAGAATCTGGAGACAGCACAAGTGAGAGCCAGTGCCTGTGAAGGCTTCACCAGTCCAGGGTCTGACTCTTGTCACTAGACCTGAGCCAGGACACCTGTAGATAAAAAGAGCAACAGTAGGTCATGTGTTCAGATGCTGCATCCCCAGACTTCCTGTGTGAATCCCTGAAGCACTCACCAGCCAGAGTCTCCACCAGAAAAAGGAAAGTCCACACATAATTCATGTTCATGTGGATAAGATTCATGACGCCCAGAAAATGCTCTCCAGGGTGAGAAAGAATACGAATTTAAGTACATGTGCTCTGGTTTCACATGGCTGCATATTATGTATTTGCATGTGGGAGGCACATAGTTATGTAAAGTTGAAAAGGGATCAATGGAGGCCCCTGGCTCTGGGAATTACATGGTGATGGGGATGTTGTCTTTGGGAGAACATAGTCCTCTCTCTCAGGTTTTCACTTTACCAATCATATGAACATTTGTTCATATTTTATGTTTAATGTTGCTTTACATCCATTACTATCATAATTACCCAGATGCTATGGTGAAATTATAGAGAATATCCTCATTGTGATAGGTAGGTTTATTGTGCCAACATGGCCAATGAACACACGTTGGATTAATTGAAGGGCAGAGAGGTAAATGGCTTGGTGAGCCTCACCTTTCTTGTCTCTTGCTTTGTGATGATCAGATCAGTGTGTGGTTGCCATAGCTTGCTCTCTGCTTCAATTTACAAACTACACTACCTGTGGGACACCTAACCCATGGACTGTGTTGCTTTAGTTTGAGTTTCCTTCAAAACTGCTTCACCACACTACTGGAGTAATATCGCTTGAGCTTGGGACTGTTGGATCCTGTCAACTGCCTTGCTGTTTGCTGCCTGTGCCAAGATAATCTGAATTGCTCTACAGAGGACTACCCTGTGGCCCTCAAGACCTGAAGGACTGCCAGTAGGGAAGTGAGTTGCACTGAGCCATTTGCGCTGCTTTATAGATTAACTGTTTATTTCTTATGTTATATAAATAGAGAGAAATTGATAGATATTGATGTATAATCATATGTTCTGGTTTGTTTGTTTTTTCATCTAGAGAACCCTTTCTAACATAATCACAACATAATGGAATCAAGGCCGGGCTTTCCTGAATCTCGTCACACATCTGAGCACAAAGGGAAACACTTATCTGTCATCCCTAAAGCTCCTTTCCCCTAGGATATTGCAGAATATTTGGAAAGGAGTAAAGGGTACTTCGAAGTTTTCATACAGAATTAGAGATTGAATTAAAACAAACAAAAAACCCTAACAACAAGGTTGTTTATGGTGTTAAAAGAAACCACAGAAATACAGTAATTTTTCCTCCCCAAAGGAAAAATTACTGTATATACTCGAATATAAGCTGACCCGAGTATAAGCCGAGGTACCTAATTATTACCTGGGAAACCAGAAAAACTGATTGACTCGAGTATAAGCCTAGGCTGGAAAATGCAGAAGCTATTGGTGAATTTCAATAATCAAAACAAGTGAAAATAAAATTACTAAAAATTGAGACATCAGTGGGGGTAATGTATTCAAATATTTATTTTAAATAAAAAACAAATAAAAGGACAACAAGTCATTTAACATTAGTAAACCAACACAGTAAGTGGAAAATAGGTTCAACAAAAACAATAAGGTATGAACAATGATACCTTAAGGGTACTATTCCCTGAGTTCAATCAGCAACCTAGCTAAAATGTAAAGAGTAAAATCCTTCAAAACTGGATTCCTCATCATCATCCGTATCCTAATGCAGAGCTTCAGCTGGTGTGAGGTCATCATAGATGCTTTCCTCACTGAGATCGCCGTCATCACCATCACTGCTGTCATTTTCACACAAAACACAGTCTTCACTGCCATTAGCATTACTAATACTACATTTCTGGAAGGCACATCACAACATATCTTCTGGAATGTCTTCCCATGCATCTAGAAACCACTTTGCTTTTAACTCTGTCAGGCTTCATGAGATTTCATCCTTTTGTTAGTCAGGTTTGGCCAGATCACATCCATTCATGCCACATCCTTCACACATGGTTTTTAAAAGGTTTATTCAAAGATACATCCAAAGGCTGCAGTACAGATGTAAGCCCACCTGGAATAACGGCTAAAGTAACTTTAATAGATTTTGCCTTTTTTTTTTTTAATGTCATCCGACAGTTGGGCTCTGAACATATCCCAAACAAGTAGTGATGGCTTTTTCTTTAAGGCTGCTCCTGGTCATCGGTTCCAAATTTCTTACAGCCATTTTTTTTTGTTCCGTCTTCATCCATCCAGCCTTTAACATGTGCATGCACAGTAATTCTTGGTGGGAAATTGATCTTCTTAGGCAAAGTCTTCCTTTTAAAAATAATGACAGGGTGGAGCTTAGTTCCATTAGCCAAACATGATAGAACAACTGTAAAGTGTTTGTTTGTTTTTTTCATTTCCTGTGGTTTTGAGAAAAATGTCTTTTTTTCTCCTAAACTTGCCACAGTTCTGTTGCTTGGAAGATAAAAAGTTATGGCAGTTTCATCCACATTCCCAATATCTGCCAGGTCAAAGTTATAAATCCTTCTTTGTTTTATAATAAATGACTGGAATGACATAATTTTTTCTTCAAGGTCTTGTGACAATTTCTGGGAAATCTTTGTTCTTTGTCTCAAACATAGTAGGCCAAACCTATTCATGAAGTGGGTACACCATCCTTCTGATGCAACAAATTTTTCAATGTCTGGTGCTTTATATTTGTCATCCTTAGCCATCTGTAGAACACGTATGTGGATTCCCATGCGTGTTACACAGTAACTATTTTGATGATACTCCATAATCCATTTATGCAATTCACTCTCTAGAGCCCCACAAAAAGAAATTAAACCACAATGAGCTTTTTTTAGCTTTGGAATCTGTTTCAAGTCAGCCTTCATTTTCCTCTATTCCCTTACTTGCTTTTCATCAACATAGAATTCACTACTTGCAATACTGTTATTGCTCTCTTCTGCTCTTCACACAACCTTCATTTTGAAACCAGGCTCATATGACTGGCGTTTTTGTTTTGGTTGAAGAGTATCCATATCTAATAGGATAAAAAAATAAGACTTTGAAAAAGATTTTTCATGGTATTGCCCCCCACCCCCTACATGATGCGTTAGATGGTAGGAGGGGCAGGAGGGAGTCTGTGTAGATGGGGCATGCAGGATGTAAATTAGCATAGACACCAGAGGGGAGAGACAAAGCACAGCCACAGAAACATCCTTACCAGTTCAGCTGCCAGCGAAAGTGAATCAGTATGGGTGCTTCTGCCAATTGGAGCTGTCCATATCTTAGGACGGCTGTGATTGGTTAAATGTGAGTAAACAAACATTCAAAGACCTGCAGTGTCAACGCGACTTTGAATGAACAGTGGACAAACGGCAATCACCCACAAGATAACGGGCGCTCATCCCATTACCAGGGGGTGAAGGGTGCAGCGAAATGTTACATCTCACTGGGGTACCACTGACCCATGTATATGCCGAACTCCAGGTTTTCAGCACATTTTTGTGCTGAAAATCTCAGCTTATAGACGAGTATATATGGTAGTACCCACGTGTATGTTGGGCTCAATGTGTTCTGAGAGCCCCCTGCTGACAGCATCCCATCACACATACAGGAGAGGTATTCAATGAGCTTACACTGTCTTCCACCTTTTGGGGACCACAGAGAAACATTTTCTCTGATCCAAAGCATTCGTGCTCATTGTCAGAGGTGTTCCCTGGAGTTCTCTCAGCTGGTTTCCTGCCATGGGCAGTAGAGCTACCAAAGTGCTCAGCACAGCAGTTTTCGCTGACCAGCCACTGCAGTCCTTACCCAGGCTCCTGTCCTCACTTCTTTCTTCACTTGCTCCAGGAGGGGGTGGGTCTCTAACACCCCTGCAGGACAGCTTTCTTCTTGAGGTTAGTTTTAGGCCCGGTCTCACACTGATTCTCCCACACAGTGAAAGCTTTGTGGAGGCCTGAAGGTTGCAAGCACTCTGAATTGGTTGAGTTGGCTGTAGTGGAAGGAAGTATGATCTATAGATATTGATATTTATATTAGATTTGATATGCCACAACAAAGTATTCATTAAAAAAGATATCTGACTGAAAGACATTGAACAGAGTTTAGGCTTTATTCTTTCCAAAGGTGGAGCGAAAGTTTTTGAAGCAGACTTTTATTCAAAGTAATTGAAGTATTAGATTTATAGCTATTTATTCCATGTTAAGGAGGAAATTATCAAGCCAGAATTCTTTTGTCTGGGTTTGTGTTATACGTATGATAGGGAACTTTGCAAATATTGGTAATTGTTTAACACAATGATAATCTAATGTTACTGAATTATGCATGAGAAGAATTTTACAAATGGCCTTTTGTTACATATGTGTATCATGAAAAAATAAGTGACAGATAGTCACACATAATTATAAACTGATGGAAATTCATCCCAGTATAACAACATTCAAAAAACAAACAAACATTTAAATAATGAACAGTAAAAGAGATTTTGATATAAGCCAGGAACTTGAATTTACAAAAAACTTCTAGCAATGGAATAAATAATCTTTATTTAATTTTCCTCCTAACCATTTTATTGGGTACTAATAGAGATATCATATCATTCCACAGTTCACTCACATCAAGCAGTATTGTACAATTGCTACCACAATCCGTTTCAAAACATCATCTTCCTTCTTGAATTCCTTGACTTCAGTTCCCGTTTATGTCCTCCCATGCCACCACCCACCGAAACCCTTAATCTACTTGCTTTCTCTATATGTTTATCAATCCCAAGTTTTATCTACTGTAAAACAGAAAAACATAAAACAAAAATTCAAGAGTGTTACCTGCAACAACAAAATATACCTGAGATAAACTCCAATAGGAATTGGAAATTGGGGAAGTTGACAATCTGTTGCCTCCTTCTCTGGAGTCCATGACAGAACCAGACATGATTAGCATCAAATTGTCAGTCTGGCTACTGGGGTATGATGACCTTGCTGAATGACTGCCTTTCCAGGGCTTCTGTATTCAAAAACACTCCTTAGTGTCTGGTGTCCTACAGCCTACCCCCTCTACCTTCGGCTGAACCCATGCTAACAGTCCCCAAACTGATTGTTATGAACATTACATGGAACACACAAAACAGCAGCAACAACAAAACAAACTCACTATTTCCTGCAGATTTGAGCTCATAGCATAAACCCATTTCTTTATCTTTGCTGTTGTGGAGGGAACACAGTTCTTCAACTGCAGCACAAAAGAGGGATACTTGCAAACCCCCATCCCTGCACTGGCCCCAGGGTGAAACCACTGACTGTGGAGATTTGTGCCCACTCCTGATGAGGAGCTAGCTCTATCTCTTCTCTGTGAGAGCAAACTGCTGTTGCATCCAACGCTTCTGTGTAAACTGTGTTTTGCTGGCGACTTCTCAATTGGTTCAACAGAAATATAATGTTATGATGACCTTACACTACAAAATAAGGGAATGTCCAGTTGTCTACAGATTGGACATCCCCTCACAGGTTCACAAGGAAGAGATGACCCAGTCAGGGTGCAGTATAGCTCCGATGAAACATAGAACTTTCCTCTAGTTATTTAATGCTCTCCCCTCCCACTATTATGACCCCAATTCTACCTTACAAATCCTGGTAGACCAAAACATGTACACTGCTACAGATAAGAGCTCACAACACAGGGAATCCAAGACAGATAAAACCCTCAGGACCAATAATAAGAGTAGGGATAAAGGAGGATAGCAGGGAGGTGGGGCGGAGAAAGAGGGAATGATCACAATGATCTACATATAATCCCCTCCCAGGGGGGCGAAAAGCAGAAAAGTGGGTGAAGGGAGACAGCGTTTGGTGTAAGGCATGAAAAAATATTATAAACTATCAAGTTTTCATGAGGGAGGGTGGGAGTGGGTGGGAAATGAGCTGATACCAAAGGCTCAAGTAGAAAGAATATGTTTTGAAAATGATTATGGCAATATATGGACAAAGGTGCTTGACACAATGGATATATGTATAGATTGTTATAAGAGCTGTTCAAGACCCCAATAAAATGATATATAAAAAGGAATAAATCAACTGGAAGGATAAATAAGTTTATTTGTATAAAGTTACATAGAAAATTGAAGAACAACCAATAAAATGTATATTTAAAAGGAAACCCATTAACATGTTATTAAAATATTATACATAATAGTATAAATGATGTTACAGAAAAAAAGGGCATAATTAAAATAAAAACAGAATGTAATAATTTCTTTGGAGACCAGGATAATGGAAAGAATTGAGCAATTCCTGACAATAATATTAACTATGATTAGACAAAATACAGAATACACAGAAAAAAAAACTAATGGAGATCAGCAACCAAAATAAGATACAAATTGAGAAACTCAATTACCATAACACACTAGCAGCAAGTGAATTCTGACTCATAGCGACCCTCTAGGACAGAATAGAGCTGCTCCTCATTTTCAGACACTGCCTTTTTTAAACTGAGAAATTGGCAAAATTTATTATGAAATATGTATTAGAAACAGCATGTTATCAATATTAAGTACATTTTTCATATGAAATATTTTAAGAAGTTATTTTCAGAAGTATACAAAATAAAAACCTTTTAAATCATTTTGTCAGCAAATAAGATCCTTAAACCTTTTCTTTTTTTCCCCTCATTCAAACCATTTTATTAGAATCAAATCTAGACATCATACCATTCTGTCGTTCAGTCTTATCAAGCTGTGTTCACAATTGCTACCACAACCTGTTTGAAAACATTTTCTTCCTTCTTGAAATCCTTTACATTAGCTCCCTGTGTTAGACAGGGTTCTCTAGATAAACAAAACCAGGATACTTATGATTGTGTGTGTGTGTGTGTGTGAATATAACAGTTAATTAGGCCACACAGCAGTGTAGAGGGCTCAGTTCAATTCATTTCCATGGGAAAAATAATATACTGGAAGGCGTTCAACTCACAACGACCACTGGGTCCAGGATCAAGGAAGCAGAGAGCTGAGTCTTCCATAGAGCAATGCAGACAGTCTGGCCACAGGCAGCAAACAGCAGGGTGGGTGAACAACAATCATCAGGATGACAAGTTCCAACAGTCCCAAGCTCAAGTGATGTCTACAACAGCAACGTGGCGAAGCTAGTCTCAAAGGAAACTCAAGCTCTAGCGACATGATCTACAGGTTGTCAGCCCCAAAGGCAGTGTAGCTTAGGAGTTGAGGAAGAGAACAAGCTAAGGCAGCCACACACTGGTCTGATTATCAGAGAGCAAGAGAGATACCAGTGACCTTTCTGAGCCATTTATCTCTTTGCTCTCCAATCAAACTGCAACCTTATTAATACCACATGTTCCTATTGGCCAGGTTGGCACATAAATCTACCAATCACATTCCATTTTACCACCATTTCCCTTACTGTGGCCCCAGGAACCCTTATTCTAGTTATTATCTCTGTAGATTTCCCCATCTTGGGTTTCATAAATCAAAAAACAGAAAAAGACATAAGAGGGAATAAAAAAGGCTACCAACAATGACAAAATACAACAGGTATAAACCCCTACATGAAAAAAAAATCCAGAAAGTATTAAAACCCAGAATAAGCAAAAGTGTATCAAAATGGAAATATTAAACTACGTATAGGTAAACTTAATAAGGAATGGTATACGTATCAAATGTTAAATAGTAAATATGAAAAGGTGTATTATAGTAATATTTTAGGTATTCACACTTGGCTAACAGAATTAATCTCAATTCCTGCAACTCATTATCAGGGATGTTGTTGATTACATTTGAGTAAGTTTTATGCTCCGTGCCTCCGTGTACAACAGCACAAATACATAAACTGAGAAGTCCTGAACCGTCCTCATTTGATCCTAAGTCTGAGACCATTTTTGCAGCCACCCCCGTCTGTGCATCTAATTCAGGGTATTCTTATATTTTGCTGACACTCTACAATAGAGGATGTTCTTCTCTAGGAACTGGTTGCCCTGAAAACATATTCAAAATATGTGAGAAGTCTCATTATTCTCAATTCTAAAGAGCATTCTGAGATACTGGTCTGCCATTTCCTCTTCTTGTGACACATCTGCTACTTTATTTTGGAATCAAAGTTGTCCTTCCATTGAGTGTTCGCTTCATTATGACCCCAAAGAGCAATTTCACAAAAGTCATGTCACAAGTTTAGCATCAGAAGTCACTGCAATTATTTTCTCAGACATAAGAATATTAATCAATCAGTATCCACAGTGCACATTGCAGAGAGACACATCCAGAGATGTGTTATCCTGGGTTTTAATAGAGCAATGAGCTCAGGCCTTTTAAAATCATGCATTTTACTCATGAATCTATAAATGTCTGTATTTCATCGTCAACATACTTTGACTAACAGGGTGAGAATGACCACGATAATCTGCTTGTCAAGAAGGAAAATGAATCACATAGGATGACAATGGAGGATCATTGTCACTTTTAATATTTGTACTGCAAACAGAGAATTCTAGTTCCTCTTTCGAAGCCTGCAGTGAGAAGAACACTTAGGGGGGGAAAAAGAGAAACCTGTTCTGGGGATGCTGAAAGCTGAGCGAGGAAGCCCTAATTCCAACAGGAAATCCTCCTTCATTCACCTCTGCCTGCTTCTCTAGGGCTGGGTGTCCATGTTCAGTGGGTCCTGCACGCCCCCTACTGCCCAGTGTCTTCCCTGCAGGGGAGTTTTGTGTTTGGGCTCACACTGACTTCACTTCACTGTGTTCCTTGTACAGTAATAAAGGGCCATGTCCTCAGCAGTCACAGAACTCAGCTGCAGGAAGAACTGATTCTTCTATGTGTCTCTGGTGATGGAGAGTCAGCTTTGGAAGGACGGGTTATATTTTGTACCACCATTATACCATAAGCTTCCCATCCACTGCAGCCCCTTCCCAGGAGTCTGGTGGATCCAGCTCGAGTCATAACTCCTACTTGTGATGGAGACACCAGAGACAGTGCAAATGAGGGACAGCTTCTGGGAGGGCTTCACCAGTCCTGGACCTGAATCCTGAAGCTGCATCTCTGATAGAACTTCTGTAAATAAAGATAATTGATCTCTGTCAGTCACTTGCAGTCACAACCATCCACATAGACTCAACACCGACATCTGAGACCCTCACCTTGGGGAACTGTCACCAGGCACAGGAGAACACATAGCAACAGCATCTTTAGCCCTCAGCTGTGCTTTCCCAAGAGATAGACAGCCCTGTCAGAAGAGAACTGATAGCTTTCAGTGCCCAAGTTGTGGGATTTTAAACGTGTGCCTGAAGAATGATTTGCATAGCAGGGAGACTTATGCTTATAAATAGAGGCTCCTTTTTTTCTTCTGAGCCATTGTAGGGTAATTCTTCTTTTGAACTCATCTGTGTGTTAGTCTGCAATGAGAGAGCACTTCAACTAAAAGGTATGTGCGAATGGACAAAGGAAAGCCCAGCATTTCTGAGCCCAGTATTCTCTCCCTTCAGCCCTTCATTGCTCCTGCCCTGACTGAGGCTCTTATATATCCTGTACATTGGAGATTGGGCAGTATAGGGTTCCTTGGAACCAGCAGGTACACCCCAGAGTATCTCCCATTACCTCACACTCTCCAAAACCCAATTTTTCTTTATGCACGGATGACTTTTAATCAACCTCCTCAAAGTCCTTGGTAATTTTCCTATGTGGTAATAATATGTTTTAGTAATATTAATACCAGACCAATTCCAAGGAGTTGGGGGTTGATGATGCCTCAAATATCCAACTCTTCCATGATGTCATTCAGCACCATTTCCCACCTATTCCTTGCCTACATATATTTCCTTGTGTTTCTTGAATGTAAATTGCAACAACATCCAACAAAACCCCTTGAATGCTTGAGGAAATGCTCAAGTGTTGGTGGGTGTACTTCAGTCCATATCCCTAAGGTCAGGTGGTCATAAGCCAGATGTGGGGTCTACAAGATGTCCTCCACTTCGGACTCTGTATTTTATTAAGGCACAGATGCCCTGAGGCTCTGGCAGGATGTCTCCAGTAGGCATTGGCCTCCTACTGATGTGAATCAGCCCGGTCTTTTCCAGATTTGGGCCATGATCATCACAAACCCCACCGCTCTTACAAGCACCACTATCACTACATCCCACTACCTGATGGCTAAGGAAAACCTCAGTGTAAGAAGAAGCTGCTACCCAGAAAAGTTGAGCCCCAGAAAAGACAAGGTTGTAACTCTGTACTCTATAAGAACTGCAAGATTCTGAAGAGAAACCCTTTGTTTGGCAGAGAGCATTCCAAAGAGTATAAAACCTGTCAAGTGCCATGACTTAAAGTGAAAAGTTACATCAGAGAAGGGAGTGGGAAATAATTGTTTAATAGGGCAAAGTAAGGATATGAGCCAAGGACAGTATTTCATATCTTGAACCAAAATATGTTGAGTTGAGACCTAAAGGCACTCTGGATTAAATGAAGTCCATACAGGTCCTCAAAATTTGTGGAATAAGCACAGACATTTTTAAATGTCCCTTACCCAGAGGACTCTGGGTCACCTGAAATTTGAGCACATACAACCAAAGTCTTCCTCTCTATTTATGCTTTACTTATGATTCCCCACAAACTGCTCAGGGATCACAACCTTGAATTTAATACCAACACTCACATATTTTCTGAATTTGGAATATTTTTCATATTATTGCCCATAAAATCACTAGCACTATCTCTAGTTATACATGTTAAAAATGTTATGCCCATTCAGATTTTGTTCTCATTGATATCAAAGATCACAAACATTTTTCTCCATTCTTAGAGTTGACACCAGTCATTTACTGTATGGTTAAACTGCATATGTCAATGGGGGAAATTCAAGCACAAGTTGGTGGTCACTTGACCTCTCTGGGCCAGAATTTGGTGAGGAGAATAAGCTTTTTCAAAAATGATTCTTGATTTTCCATATGATCCAGGAATTCAAGCACATGACAAGCTAATATTTTGCCATGGGAATTCCTTGAATTAGTTCAGTTTTGCATGCAGATGGGTATGGCATTACTTGAGCATGATCATTCCAGAACAAAGTTATCTCATTACTGGAGGTTAGCAGACCAATTTAAGTTTCACATCATGATGCAGCTGCACACTAGTCCAGCTCACCTCCATCTCTGAGTGTGAAAGCCATGATATTCCAATCCCATGACAGTGAGCATAATGTTTGACATTATAATGCTTAATTCTAACTAGTAAGCGTGTGATTACTTCATCTCAGGACTTTTAACATGTTTCCAGATATTGTGCTTGATAATGCATAAGGATGACCTTTAACATCATAGAATGGCACAGTAACTGTAACAAAGGCCTCATACATGACAACTGTGAGGATGAAGTAAGACCTATGCTCCTTTCTGTTTTATCTAGTGTTGCTGTGATTTCAGACAGATTTAATCAGACTCAAAACAGCAAAGTGAAATATCAATGACAAACATTTCACTCAATGGAGAGGAAACAAAAGCATTCACCTTTCAAATTGGAACCATATAAGGATACCATTTAATACCAATCTTGTTTCACATGGTGCTATAACCCATAACTATAGCTATCAATCATATAATGTAAAATAAAGGCATTCAAAATGACAGGAAAGAAGTAAAACTCTCTATAATTGCTGACTATATTACTCTAAACATAGAAAGCCCAAAAGTCCTAGTAGAAAATTATTGGAACTAATTGAAAGGTTAAGCAATTTCACAGGTTATAAGGTCAGCATAGAAAAATAAGTTTGGGAGCTGGGGAAGATGGCCGACAGGGACACCGGCATACTCTGAGAGCTCCTACAAACAAAGCGGGATTGGCGACCAGGTAGCTGAATAGTAAGAGTCTGGTGAGTGAAATATCCCCCTGGGACAGCACCCCAGTCCTACCCCACGTATTTGTCCGGAGCAGGGGTCTAGGTGAAAGAGGACCGGACTAGTGGGACATCTCTGGCCACTAAGCTGCCGTGAGCTCACTGGCGACCGGCCTAGGCTCCATCCCCAAACCGGACGCCAGCCCAGAGCCGCTTGCCTGCCCTGCCTAGACAGGCGCAGCAGGTCACGCTCCCCTACTCCAGCGGCCCACTCCCCACTCGCGGATCCCCACTGGGAGAGAAGCTTTCCTCTCCCGCAGTTCCCCTCTCCCCGCAGGGCAACGATCTGCCCTCGGGCCCACGTCCCTCCCTCCATTCATCCAAGCTCAGGGTAGCAGACCCGCGGGTTGTCTGGCAACCCCCACGGGGGACCATCCACCCGCACTGCTGCCGCGGACCCCTCAACCTGCCCTCCGTGCGCCGGCCTCCCACCCCCGCCCGCCCCCGCCCACCCCTGGCAGCCTAGCACCAGCTCCACTCCTGGCGGGGACCCTGCGCTGAGCACTTCCCGCCAACAGGAGCCATAGCCCAACCCGCGCCTGTCCCGGACCCTGAGCTTCCGCGGAGCGCCGCGCCCCACGCTGCTGAGTCTGCCCACCAAGGGCCCCTCCCTGCGCAAGGCACAAGAGTAGGTGCCCTCCCCAGGGTGCTGCGGGGACCCCGGCGGCCGCGACTCTGAGCCTGAGCGGAGGAAGGGCGCCATTGCCCCCTGCGGTTTCGCACTAAAAGGGCGGAGAGCGAACACCATTGTTCCCTGAAGTGTTGCGCAGCTGCCTGCGCAGCTATCCGAGTGGCCTCCCCGGGCCCGCTCACAGCCCGGGCAGATCAAACATTCCACCTGCAGTGGAGCCTGGGTCTCGGCTTTGCAGTCCCTGAGGAGCCGTCAGTGAGCTCCAGCCAGCTCTCACCACCTGGGGCCCTGTTGGGTCCCCAGTGCCAGCCCTAAGCCTGCCACAGACGGCCCCAGCCACCCCAGGAGATGGCACAGTGGTCTGAGCCTCCACACAATAAGGTTACTCCTGTCTCCCAGAAGCATGGGGCCTATTAAAGGATCAAGGAAAAATCAACAGAGCACATCACTCCCAACAAAAAAATCAGAAAAACGAGGCACTTTAACAGACCTAACGTCACTCATAGAAGAAACAGATATAGATCAGCCACAAAAGGAAATCTTCAGAACTCTGCTTGCAGTAATACAGGAGCTAAGAGAAGCAAACCAAAATAAGGATGCAACGATAGAAGGGGTGAAATGCACAATAGAGGGGATGAAGTCCACAATAGAGGGGATGAATACTATCCACCAAAAGGAACTGCAGAAATTAACAGAGGAGGTAGCAGAGGCCACACAAAAGGTCACAGAAGCTATATCTAGGCTTGAGGAGGCTGAGAACCGTATCAGTGAACTAGAGGACGCTCAAACCAAACGAAGCAAGCGAGAAAAACAATCAGACAGGAAAATTAAAGAAACAGAAGACAGCCTGAGATCAATGACAGATGCTATGAAGAGGAATAATATTTGAATAATCGGTCTACCGGAACACAACATAACACACAAATCGACCGCCAAGATAGCAAAGGAATTCCTGGAAGAAAATTTCCCCAACCTAACAAAGGAGAATCCGACTCTCATACAGGAAGCAGAGAGGACACCGGCTAAGCTAAACACCAAGAAGAACACGCCAAGGCATATAATTGTAAAATTATCCAACTTAGAGGAAAAAGAGAAAATTCTACGAGCATCAAGAGAAAGGAAGACAGTCACATACAAAGGAGCGCAGGTAAGAATATGCTCAGACTTATCAGCAGAAACCATGAAGAGGAGGAGAGAATGGAGCAACATCTTCCAAAAACTGAAAGATAAAAATGCCTCCCCCAGAATCCTATACCCTGCCAAGTTATCCATTAAGATAGAGGGTAAGATAAGGGTCTTCCAGGACAAGGAAGAACTCAAAAAATATACTGCAAGTCACCCGACCCTGCAGAACATACTGGCTGACTCACTATGGCCAGAAGATCAAGCTCCAACTAGAACCACCAGGAGACCACCATATAGCCCATCTCCATCTAGAAGCCAACATGCCAGCAACACGTACTAGGACAACACGGTCTCAGATGGAAAAGAGGACAGGATAGAAACCCTCCACTCAAACGCAGTACACTGATATGAAGGAAGATAGGTAAAGACGCAAAACACAAAACAGAATATGGCAACCATGAAGCCAGCGATTGTAATAATCACTTTGAATACAAATGGGCTCAATTCATATGTTAAAAGAAAGCGGCTGGAGGATTGGATTAGAAAACATAACCCATCAATCTGCTGCCTGCAAGAGACACACCTTAAGCAAGCAGACAAGCATATGCTGAGAATAAAGGGCTGGCAGAAAGTTTACCAAGCAAATGGTAACTCCAAGAAGGCAGGAGTGGCTATCTTAATCTCCGACAAAATGGATCTCAAGATCCAAAACATAAAAAGAGACAAAGAGGGACATTACATAATGCTCAAAGGCTCAGTAAACCAGGAAGCAATAAGCATACTGAATATTTACGCACCTAATAATGGTGCGGCAAATTTCGTCAAACAAACTATTAAAAAAATGACAGAAGAAATCACGGAAACAACAATAATAGTGGGGGACTTCAACACTCCACTATCAGAGAAAGACAGGTCACAGGGAAAGAAGCTCAGCAAAGAGGCCAGAGAGCTAAACAATGTAATTAGGCAACAGGGCCTGATAGACATCTATAGAGCCTTTCATCCAAAAGCAAAAGGTTTCACATTCTTCTCCAATCCACACGGATCTTTCTCAAGAATAGATCACATGCTGGGGCACAAGGCCAGCCTGAGTGAATTCAAACACATAGATTTTATCCAGACGTCTTTCTCAGACCACCATGCCATAAAGCTGGAGATTAATAGGAGGGCACCCAGAAAAGCAAGGGCCACCGATTGGAGAATAAACAACGATCTCCTGCGACATGAATGGGTTAAGGTCCAGATCAGAGAGGATATCAGGAAATTTCTAGAAACTAATGAGAACGAGCATACAACATATCAAAACTTATGGGACACTGCAAAGGCAGTTATCAGAGGTAGCTTGATATCACTGAATGCATACATGAAAAAAGAAGAAAGGCGTATGACAGATATGTTAACACAAAACCTCCAACAACTAGAACAGAGTCAACAGAACTACCCCTCCAATAGCAAGAGAAAAGAAATAATAAAAATCAGGGCAGAGTTAAACCAGTGGGAAGACAAAAGAACAATGCAAAGGATTAACGCAACTAGAAGCTGGTTTTATGAACGAATTAATAAAATTGACACTCCCCTGGCAAAGCTTACCAAAGATAGAAAGGAACAATCATCAATAGCCAGGATGAGGGATGAATCGGGGGCAATAACAACAGACCCCAATAAGATAAAAAGGATAATCACAAAGTACTATGAAGGTTTGTATTCTAATGAATTCAGAAACCTGGAAGACATGGATAAATATTTAGAAAAACAATCTATCCCTAGATTATCTGAGACAGAGATCAAGAACCTCAACAAACCCATAGCGAAGGAAGAAATAGAGAGTGTCATCAAAAACCTACCAAGGAAAAAGGCCCCAGGGCCAGATGGCTACACAGCAGAATTTTACCAAACATTCAGGGAAGAGCTAACACCGATCCTCCACAAAGTATTCCATAACATAGAAAAGAACGGCAAGCTCCCAAACTCATTTTACGAAGCCAGCATTACTTTGATACCCAAACAGGGAAAAGACCCCACAGGTGTAGAGAATTATAGACCAATATCTCTAATGAACATAGATGCAAAAATCCTTAACAAAATATTGGCCAATAGAATACAAAGGAACATCAAACATATCATTCACCACGACCAAGTAGGATTCATCCCAGCGATGCAGGGATGGTTTAACATCCGAAAATCCATCAATATCATACACCACATCGAGAAGAAAAAGGATAAAAACCATATGATAATATCCATAGATGCAGAAAAAGCATTTGACAACATCCAGCATCCATTCCTAATCAAAACACTCATGAAGATAGGATTGGAAGGTAAGTTCCTCAAGCTCATACAAGCTATCTATGAAAGACCAACAGCCAACATCATAGTCAATGGAGAAAAGACAAGAACAATACCACTGAAAAAGGGTACAAGACAAGGATGCCCCCTGTCCCCTCTTCTATTCAATATCGTTTTGGAGGTTCTGGCTAACAACATAAGACAGCGGAAGGACATCAAAGGGATCCAGTTGGGAGAGGAGGAGGTGAAACTATCGTTATTTGCAGATGACATGATCCTATATATTGAAGACCCCCAAAACTCCACAGTTGGAATACTTACAGCAATAGAGGAATACGAAAGAGTAGCAGGATACAAGATCAATAAACAGAAGTCGGTAGGGTTTCTATACACATCGGACAGGGCCATGGAAGAGGCGATTAAGAGGGAAGTACCCTTCACAGTAGCCAAGAACAAACTGAAATACCTAGGAATATACTTAACAAAAAATACTAAAGACCTATATAAGCATAATTATAAAACCCTATTACAGGAAACCAAAAGTAACCTTCACAAATGGATGAAGCTCCCCTGCTCATGGTTAGGTAGGCTGAACATAGTAAAGATGACAGTTCTTCCTAAAGCACTCTACAAGTTCAATGCTATACCAATCCAATTACCATCAACCTTCTTCAAAGAATTGGAAAAACTGACCACCAACTTCATATGGAGAGGGAAGAAACCCAGAATTAGCAGAGAACTCCTCAAGAAGAAGGACACAATTGGAGGACTCGCCCTACCTGATTTTAATGCCTACTACACAGTTACAGTGGTCAAAACAGCATGGTACTGGCACAATGATAGACACTCAGACCAGTGGAAAAGAATAGAAAACCCAGGAGTAAAATCATCAGCATATAGACAACTGATCTTCGACAAGGGTCCCAAAAACGTCAAGTGGGAAGCAGATGCCCTCTTTAATAAGTGGTGCTGGAAACAATGGATATCCACATGTATAAAGTTGAAACAAGACGTCTACCTCACCCCATGCACAAGAATACACTCAAGGTGGATCACAGATCTAGAAGTCAAACCCCAAACCATCAGGACCATTAAGGAGGGAATCGGGACTAATCTCAGAGCACTGGCCCAGGGAGCACATAGGCTCACTGCAACAGGGAAGGGGACACACACAGGTGATCTGGAAATCGACAAATGGGATCTAATAAGAATAAAACACCTGTGCACCTCGAAAGACTTTGCCAAGAGGGTGACAAAGCAACCCACAGACTGGGAGAAGATTTTTAGTAATGACACGTCAGACAAAGGGCTCATTATTAAAATCTACAACACCATCATGACCTGCAAAAAGAGGAAAACAGTTAACCCCCTAAGGAAGTGGGCAAAAGAAAT
Source organism: Tenrec ecaudatus (assembly GCF_050624435.1). Taxonomy (NCBI): domain Eukaryota; kingdom Metazoa; phylum Chordata; class Mammalia; order Afrosoricida; family Tenrecidae; genus Tenrec; species Tenrec ecaudatus. The sequence goes on from NW_027458827.1 coordinate 217,194, forward strand.
GAGAAGAACTTTCACTAGAGAGGAGATCAATATGGCCAATAAATATATGAGAAAGTGCTCGAAGTCCCTTGCCATAAGAGAAATGCAAATCAAAACAACCATGAGATACCACCTAACACCCCTGAGGCTAGCCCAGATCAGTAAATCAGAGAGCAACAAGTGTTGGAGGGGCTGTGGTGAAGTAGGAACCCTCCTCTACTGCTGGTGGTCGTGCAGATTTGTACAGACACTGTGGAAAGCAATCTGGCGATACCTAAAGAAAATGGAAATTGATCTACCTTACGACCCAGCCATCCCTCTACTGGGCATATAGCCGGTTGAAGCAGCAAATAAAACACGACCAGTCATATGCGTTCCAATGTTTATTGCGGCACAATTCACAATAGCAAAGACTTGGAAACAGCCTAAGTTTCCATCGATAGACGAGTGGATTAGCAAACTTTGGCACATACACACAATGGAGTATTATGCAGCACTGAAAAGCACCAATGAGCACATGAAACACGTTATTTCATGGGAAGAGCTGGAAGGAATTATGTTAAGCGAGGTAAGCCAGACCCAAAGGGACAGGTACAACATGAGTCCCCTGAGGTAAGTACAATCAGCATGACAGAAATGGGGCATTAATCCACCCAAGGGGAGGGTATGGTTTATATCTCCACAGGGAAAGTGGGACCAGACGTCAACCCAGTGTCGCAAGGTGTGAATGCAATATCCCGGCGTGGAGGAGGGAACCGGTGGAGAGGTCTGGGAGGCTGGCCCCAGCACCATAAATTAAGTGGATTCCTGCTCCTCCCCCGAAAAGAATTTGTTCCAAAGGACGACATTGACTCTGCAGCTATGGGAGATGGACATATTTGATCAGAGCACACGGGAGCAGATGAAGGGACAGGAGGAGAGAGTGGAGCACAGCCTGGCCCACCAGGCCGTGATGATGATTTTCCTGAGTAGAGCAGCCAGTCCACAGAGAACAACATGGCTGGCCCTACTATGAGACATGATGCCCCTCAGTGACTAAAGGCGAAACAGGGGACAGCACCGGAGACACAGTGTGGGAATTGCACCTGACCTGATCCCACCACACCGAGGCAAATCACTGGGGGAGTGCAGCGGAACAGCAAGGGAATGGAGTGGCAAGGTCCCCAGGGAATGCTGAAAGTGGACTTCGGGGCCAGGGCGTTGTGCCCCAACAGACTGGACTGGAAAACGCTCCTAAGGGCCAGCAAATGATCCCTGAACTAACTACAAGCTTTTCTCTTGTGAACTGTTTTGTTCTGTTCTTTTTCAGTGGTTTGTTTTGGTTGTTTTGTTGTCTGGTTGTATACTGTTGCTTTGTGTTCCTCTGTCTAGTTTTCGTGCATGTTAGTGACTCCACAGGTCTGTCTGAATAGGACAGGCTGGATGAACTATCTGGAAGAAAAACAACGGGACCGACAGTTCCGGGGGGACTTGGGGTGGGGGGGTAGGGGGGGTAAGGAAGTGGTGTTAACAAACCCAGGGACAAGGGAAAAACATGGGACCCCAAATGGTAGAGAAGGGGGAGTGGCAGGCCTGGTGGGAAATGATCAAGGGTAAGGTTGCTTAGAGAAGAGGTATACTCTAGCCCAGGTGGCGATGAAGCATGGTAGTAGGGCAGGAGGAAGGTCAAGGGAGATGGAGGAAAGAGCTAGGAGTCAAAGGGCATTCATGGAGGTCTAGACAAAGACATGTACATGCAAATATATATAGGAGGATGGGGAAATAGATCTATGTGTCTATATTTATAGGTCAAGTATTAAGGTGGCGGAAGGACCTTGGGCCTCTACTCAAACACTCCCTCAATGCATGAATACCTTCTTTTATTAAATTGGAACTCTATGATGCTCACTCTCCCGACACAACGGCTGGAGCCAAAGTAGGTGAACAAGTAAATGTGGTGAAGAAAGCTGATGGTGCCCGGCTATCAAAAGAGATAGTGACTGGGGTCTTAAAGGCTTGAAGATAAACAAGCGGCCATCTAGCTCAGAAGCAACAAAGTCCACATGGAAGAACACACCAGCCTGTGTGATCGAGTGGTCCCAAAGGGATCAGTTACCAGGCATCAAAGAACAAAAAATCATATCATTGACTGCACACCTCCATGATAGGATCGCTGAAGACAAATGGGTGCACAAGCAAATGTGGTGAAGAAAGCTGATGGTTTCCGGCTATCAAAAGAGATAGTGTCTGGGGTCTTAAAGGCTTGAAGGTGAACAAGCGGCCATCTCGCTCAGAAGCAAAAAAGCCCACATGGTAGAAGCACACCGGCCAGTGCAATCATGAGGGGCCCAAGGGACCAGATATAAGGCATCATGCAAAAAAAAAGATATGTGTGTGTATGTATGTGTATATATGTGTATATGTATATATGTATGTGTATATATATATCATATTAAATAAAGGGGGAAGTGCAGAGTGGAGACCCAAGGCCCAAGTGTCGGCCACTGGAGATCCCCTCATAGAGGGGTTTAGGAGAGGAGATGGGTTACTTAGGGTGTGAGGTAGTATCGATGAAGAACACAGCTTTCCCCCAGATCCTGGATGCTTCCTCCCCCCAACTACCATGATCCGAATTCTACCTTGCAGGGCTGGATAGGACAGAGGCTGTACACTGGTACATATGAGGGTTGGAGTTACAGGGAATCCAGGGTGGATGATACCTTCAGGACCAAGGGTGTGAGGGACGATGCTGGGAGAGTGGAGGGTGAGTGGGTTGGAAAGGGGGAACTGATTACAAGGATCCACATGTGACCTCTTCCCTGGGAGAGGGACAGCAGAGAAGGGGGGAAGGGAGACTCCGTATAGGGCAAGATATGACCAAATAACGAGGTATAAATTACCAAGGGCATATGAGGGAGGAGGGAAAGGGGAGGGAGGGGGGAAAAAAGAGGACCTGATGCAAGGGGCTTAAGTGGAGAGCAAATGCCTTGAGAATGATTGGGGCAGGGAATGTATGGATGTGCTTTATACAATTGATGTATGTATATGTATGGATTGTGGTAAGAGTTGTTTGAGTCCCTAATAAAATGTAAAAGAAGAAAAGAGAAAAAATGATTAGGGCAAAGACTGTACAGATGTGCTTTATACAATTGATGGATGTATATGTATGAACTGTGAAAAGAATTGTATCAGCCCCAATAAATTGTTTAAAGAAAAAAGAAAAAAAAAAGAAAAATAAGTTTGATTCCCACATACCTATAGAGAAAGCTCTCAAAAGGATATCAAGAATGCTACCATTTACAATAGCCAACTATAAGTAAAATAAATGGGAATAAACCTAAGCATAGAAACAAGAATATTGTACAAATAGAACTATTAAAAAAGCAGTACTATAAGATACCAAAAGATACACACCTAATTAGAAAAAGGGGTCATGTTCATGAGCAGGAATTCTTAACTTTGTGAGAGAAAAAAAACACACCCAAAGGATCCATAATTGTGATGAAATTCTGGTTCAGATCCCAGCACCTTTCTTTAAGTACATAGTAATTACTCTCTAAGTTTTAAAATAAATTGCCCATCAAGTTTTAAAAGAAATGAAATAGACTCAGAATAAGCACAGTCAAAACTACCCCTCCATATCTTGGAGATACTGTTGTGTAGGGGATTGCACAGTACACTATTAATTGCAAGTTCTACAGTTCAAGACAACCATCTACTCCTCTGGAGACAGATGCAGCTTTCTTATCCTGAAAAGTTGTATTCTCAGAAATCCAAAGGGACAGTTATGATTTGTCCTGGGTGGCTGCTATGAGTCTTAATCGACTCATCAGCAGGAAGTTGAATGTTTGAGAACTGGTGGCATGGGAGGGAAGTCCCTATAACTGCACCTGAGATCAATCTATGGGACAAAGGACAATCATCCTGAGCCATATTTTCAAGTGGATTATCTCTAGACTTTTGTCTCTGAATCCCTAAGACACTCCTCCAGATATGTCCACCAGAACAAAGACTCACTTATGTTTTAGGTTTTCTGGGTGTGAATTAGCCAGTTTCAAGAGAAGATACCAGAATGGATTTATCTATATACACAGTCAATGGTCAGACAACAGAGTCTACTTAATTAATCCAAGGTCGAAGATCTCAGAAGACAATTTCAAAAATATTGTCCCTTTGCAAATTAATGGATTGAAACTTTAGGACACAGCCAGATGGGACACTCGGCATCATCAGAAGGTAAAGGAGAAAAGAGGCAGACATTTCTGTGGCAAAGATTCCCTGATTCAGTAGGCTCTGTTCCCGTGATTTGGGGGCAAAAGAGGGTGTATAAGAGGTGGGGACTGAATAGCATGTTAATGGGCATGATCCACAGGTCCACAAGGAAGAGACCCCAAAGACTGTACTTGAACAAGTTTGATGACACTCAGATGTCAAAGATGGGAGTGATGTGTCTGACCCACAGGTTATGCATTGAATTTGTAGCCTCCCCAGAATCCAACATTTGCAATAATAAAATCACCAAGGTTAAAGTGTGCCTGCATTGTTTAATTTGAACAAATGCATCCACTAATTCACACATTAATTTATTCATTGTGAGGTCTGAGAGCTATTAACAGACCACATATTCTTCAACACTGAGGGAAAATTAGTAAATCAAGCAATTGAGATAGAAATATGGGCAGTCTTATCCTCAAAAGTGAAACTCACTGCAAGTGCATCTACTGTGACTCACAGGACCCCTCTAAGGCTCATTAGAACTGCTCCTTAGGCTTTCTCTGACTGGAAATATTTACAGGAGTAGACAACCTCATCTGACTCAGGAGGAACCATTGCCTGGATTGAATCCCGGATCTTGTGTTGAGCAACATAATACTTTTTCCGCCACAGCATCACGTCTCTTTCTATTTCTACACCAAGAGTCGTACATGACAGGTTTTTTTCATATAACTTTGAGAACCCACATCATGATGTTTTCCATATTATTATATGAATATAAACTCTGGAATAAGAATAATAAGGGCCATAGAAAACAATGGTGGCTTTTGACTTATGGTGCTTGCAAAGAATGTTGAAAGTGCCTGGGTGGGCTGACAATAAAACACACAGATCTGTTGTGAAGGGAGTAGAGGCAGAGAGTCCCTCAGAATTAAGGACAGTGAGATCTTGTTTCCTGTACTTCGGACATGCTATCATGACACCAGTCCCTTGAGAAAGACTTCATCCACGATAAACCAGGGGAATCAGTGACGAAGGAGGCACATCATGAGATGTATTGACTCAGTGGCTGTAATAAGGAGCTCAAAATATTAATGGTGATTATGTGGCTGAACTAGGTATTATTTAGTTCTGTTCTCCATTGAATCACCGAGAACTGAATCACTTAACACCATCAAAAATGAATAAATAACACATGGCATTCTTCCCAGGTGGAATGACAGTGCAAGGGGTTAGGGTATATGTTTTATGAGGGAAACACACCTAGCAAAAGGAAATGTATATCATAATACACTGTTTTTATCAGCGTTCTTATGTTGAAGTTCTCTGTGTCTTGGCTAATTATTGGTAGTAAAAGTCTTGTCACCTATTTATAGAGCTGTAAGCATCCAAGGTTAGGGCACAGGATGGCTGTTAGAGACTCAAAGTAATCCTGGATGTGAAATTTTAATAGCAACCCAGGGCACTGTATGTAATACCAGAAACACCTTCCGTGGTTGTGGAAACTAAGAGTGACTCCAATAATGGCCAAACACCCTATTAGCAATATCCAAGAATTGGTTCGTTTGGGTAATGGTGTTAGAGAATAATATTAAATATATCACGGGCTGCCTAAAGCACAAGCAGGTCTGTCTTGGATTAAGCACATCTTGAATATTTCTTGCATTCACGTAAGACTTTATCTCACTTATTGCGGGATGTCATCATGAGCACCTGGTACCCAGAGAATGGTCTTGTGCTTGGTAAAGCAGAATGACAATGAACAAGGGAGAGACTTTCAAGGAAGTGGATTGTCACTCAGGCTGCAATGATGGGTGCAACAGAGGAATGACTGTGAGGATAGTGCACTTCTGGGCAGTATTTCATCCTGTGGTACATAGGCTCTCTGGGAGTTGAAACCAACTCAAGGGTACCAAACAATACCAACATGGGCAAGAGTATCTAGTTCTAAGTTAAGATTGTTACGTAAATGTGTATTCGTGAGCATTCCCTGGAATGATACATTGGCCAGCTATCTGATGGCTTGGAGAAAAATCTGGATTCACATGAGAATATTTTCCTGCATTAATATTTCCACAAGGATCACTGGTGATGGAGTGGTTATGCTTTGGGATGAGGGTTGCATGTCAGCAGTTAGAAACCACCAGCTTCACCACAGAAGAAAGAAGGGGCTTTTTACTCCTGTAACAGTTACAGTCTCAGAAACCCACAGAGGAATAATGAGTTTTGATATTTGGAATATTTTTAGCTTTGATAATAAATGATACTGGTTAATACAGTCAATTGAAAATAGATATCATCAAGCCATATTACTGTGCACTCTGATTTTGGATAGATGTTCAAAGATAGACAAAGCCCATTCCAATGAAGAGAACGCATGTCCAGATATATGAAGGTTCCCTAGAATCACTGTGCATGGGGATCCCAAGAGAGGTGCTGACAAGGTGGGGAAACCACAGCTTCTGAGAGGAAAGCATCCTGAGAAAAACACTTCATTTGCCTGCATCTGCAGAAACCATGGCCTGTTGCAAGGAGGTTTGTGTCTGGGCTCACACTGACTTCCCATCACTGTGTCTCTAGCACAGTAATACATGGCTGTTTCCTCAGGATTCACAGAGCTCAGTTTTAAATAAACATGGCCTTTGGAGGTTTCCCTGGTGATGCTGACTCGGGACTGGAGAGCTGGATTATAGTGTGTGCTCCCACCACTCCATATATCACCGACCCACTCCAGTCCCTTTCCTGGAGCCTGGCGGATCCAGTTCACTGCATTGCTTGTTAAGGAAAATCCAGAGACAACAGAGGTGAGAGACAGGGTCTGTGAGGGCTTCACCAGTCCAGGGCCTGACTCTTGTAGCTGCACCTGGGCCAGGACACCTGGGGATAAAGAGAATCCCAGTGAGTCATGTGTCAGATGCTGCATCCCCAGACTTCATGTATGAGTCCCTGAAGCACTCACCTTCCGGAGTTGCCACGATAAATAGGAGAACCCACACATGATTGACCTTCATGTCCATAAGATCCATGATACCCAGGGAACACGCACCAGGGTGAGAAGGAGTCAGAATTTAAGTGTGTTCATGCTGTGGTTTCATCTGGCTGCCTAAGAGGTATTTGCATGTGGGAAGTGCATTTGTACATAAAGGCCTACAGGATAAAGTGAGGTCCCTAGGCCTGCTCCTCTCACTCAAACAATGATGCTGGCAGTGCCCTTATGATAACTTCCTCTCCCTGAGCTCTTTGTTTCACCCGGATACATTCTGTTCAGGGAGCGTTATGCAGCCACAGATCAAGGACTCTTATTTCCAGTGATAGATAGATAGAGATATCCAAAGAGAGGGAGAGATAGACAAACCATGTAGGACCCACAGGAGGATAAATAGGTATATAAATAGATAATAAATTAAAATATTCACTACAAACCAGGCCATAACTCTTCTGATTCATGACACCTACATTAGTCTATATTTACACATGTGAATATACCATTGTTGTCACACAACCTCCAAATGACCAAAAATATTACTATATTTGGTAAACATGTCTTTGCCAAAAACAAATTTACTGCTAGGTATCATCATACCAAGAATAACTCAGATGATGGTATTTGGTATTTTCAATTGCTTCATATGCATATGAAAATTGAACGTTGACTAAATAGGATTTATAAACATTGCATTTGAATTGTGGTGCTGTCAAGGAATATTGGCATTAACATGGTCTGTCAAAGGAACCGACCATGTGATCTTAGCCTAATGCTTAACCAGTGCGCCTGTACCACCAGCAATGGCTCCTTAAGAGAAAGACTGGACTTTCTACTCCTATAAAGAGTTACAGTCTTGGATATCCACAGGGACCCACAGGGACTTGCTATGAGTCAGCATTAACATGATGGCAGTGAGTTTGCTTTTGATTTGGCCAAAGAAACCAATAAATCTTTCTTGGAAGAATGAATCAAGAATGCTCCTTAGAAACAAGGATAGCGATATGTTACCTCACTCCCTTTGCACATGATAACAAGAGAACCCAGTCCTTGGAAAAGGGAGTGAGATAACATATCATACTTGGCAAAGTAGAGGACAGTGATAAAAAGTAAGGCCCTCGTTGAGATGGCCTGACATAGTGGCTGTAATAATGGGGTCAAACTTAAGAATTATATTGAGGATGACACATAATTGGGCAGTGTTTTGTTCTTTTGTGTCTATGATTGTTATGAGTTGGACCTGAATGAACAGCACCTAACAATAAAACAACAATTACAACACACATAATACCCAGGAGACAACATCTTGGAAAACTTATACTTACAAAAATCCATACAAAATTCTGGCACAGTATAATACCGTATATTCATACAAGGAATGTAGATGAATGAAAAAAAAGAATTGAAGATATATTGAGAGTATTGGGGCATCTGATGACCTTCCTTTCATGGTTTTTAATTTTATTATTTAAACGAACCTAATATAAGTTATATGTATATGCTAGCAGAATCATCACCCCCTTGTGTTCGCCTAAAGTCAGACTGTTAAGTATTCCCAGGCATGCAAAGGGGCTGAACTTGTAAATAAACCCATATTTCTGGTCTCTGGATTAGCATGCTAAACAGAATACCATAGACTCCAATGTCTTCAAAAGTGTCGCCAATCTGTATGGTAAGATTCATACAACAATGAGCATGTTAAATAGTATATTTCTGAATGGAGCAGGGGAGGGAGCAAGGTGTGTCCCTCTTTTTACAAAGCAGCCTTCTCATATGATCAGAGTTCATTTTCTATCATTTAAAAAAAGCCTGTCTCAGAAGCAGCACATCGGAATTCTCATTGGAAGTTAAGATGACAAGTTTGTCACACAAACTTTGGATATATTATCAGGAGGCACTAATATTGGGAAAGGACAGGGCCATCAAGATGGATTGACTGTGATTACAACAATGCTCTCACACATGGGAAAGACTATGAGGATGGTGCTGGACAAACCGCTGTTTCAGTGTATTGTACAGAGAGACTATTATTCACAACCGATTTAATGAAAACTAACAACCAGAATATTGTTTTGCTTGAGAAAGCACGGTATCTTAATTAATAAAATGGAATGCAATATCATTGATTACAAGCTATGAAAACTCAAGGAATAAATAGGAATGGAATCACTGCTCTATGTTAATCCCCGCTATGTGAGAATAACCCTGTTTCAATGAACAATAATAGTGATCTTGCATCTGCACCCTCGGTTAGGTGGGTTCCTATACTTCAAGCATCCTAAACACCCTCCAGACTTGCCCTGTCTGCATGGGAACTTTGTGTTGGGCTCACTCTGAGTTCCACTCACAGGTTGTGTTTGAAAATTAGCAAACATCTTCAACTTCAATAGAATTCTGGGTTAATTCGATTTTCTACCCTTGTTAATGTTCTTCCTTCTGCTCAAAAGTTCACAAGTAAGAAGAGGGATCCCCCGGTGTGGCCAGCTAGGGGTGCTCATGTAGATCATCCACCCATGGGTTGTGACCTGGTCATTGCCACAGGTGGTAAGGTGAGGTAACTCCACCCTGAGCTTCGTTAATATCATTATCAGATGAAGATAATCAGGATGGGGTAAGGTTGTGGAGAGTGGTCAAACACGCATGGGGACCGTGTGTGCTGAACTGTATACATGCTTACAAAAAAATAACTCTCTGTCATCGAGTCAATTTTGTCTCATAGTGACCCAATGGGACAAGGTGGAACTGCCCCTGTGAGTTTCTAAGACTGTAACACTTCATAGGAGTAGAAAGCTTATGTGTATACAGAGCTAAAATGCATTGAGCTATACAAATTCACTTGTGCACTTTAGATATGTTAATTACCAGGGAGAGCATTAAAATGACATAGAGGTGAATAATAAAAGGCATAATATCGCTTTATCAGAAAATGAATTACAGGTTCTGTGTTTTAAAAGCAGGATTAATTTCTTAGTAAGGTCATGACAGAATACCTGGGTTGACATTATTATCACTAAATACACACTGAACTCAATGCAATTGTGGTATAATGGTTTGGGTACAAAATGAGGCACAATGTGCATACGCACTCTTCCACATCTTCTCCTGAATGGAACAGTTGAAGCAATTAAATCCCTCTTGATATAGGAAAGGGGAAGTGGTAGCATGTTGTTAATCAACAGTGAAAATGTATCATAATTGGTTGAGATTTAGTTTGTTAAAAGGGATCAAGAACATAACAGCTCCTTCCCCTCCATTAAATTCCTTTTAAACTTAGTTAAAAGCCTGTTCATTATTCCAGATACTCCTAATTCAGGAAGGGGAAGCATGACCATTTAGAGGAGCAAGGAGACTGAAACCTTAGAGGGTAATGGTGTGACAGTCCCTGGAGTAATGAAGACAGAAATTGATGCTGTCGTAATCCCTTGGGGAAATGTAAATTCTTTCTGTGAACTTTGCTCCGTTTTATCCTCTGATGACTGTAAACTTGTAAACCAACCCCCACTGCAACCTGAAAGGAAGTTTGGGGTCTATAACTTGTTTGATTCTCACTGGATTTGTGAAGCAGTCCACTGGGCGTTTCCTTCTGTAAGCCCTAGCAGGAATAAACCTAGAATGTCTCAAATCAACCTGGTCTCTGCTTATGACAGCCTGCCCCACACCCTTTCCAGTCCAACAACAATATGAGGTCCTGCACATACCTCACAGCATCTATAATAACAATAGCAATAATACTAATAAAATAATATGGACTACTGACCAAAATGTAAATAAGACTATAAAATTAGAAAATATGAATGAGTTTACACTTGGTAATGAGAGGGTTTTTTTAGATACATCACAATGAGAACATGGACACATAATAAAAGATTGATCACGAGGGTAGATCAAGATTTAAAAAATTCTAACTGTGGCGAAAAAAGTCCCTTAAAAGAGAATGAAAAGCATGCAACATACTTGGTAAAGGTTTGCAGAATCTATGTCAATTAACTTTAATTTAATATGGCAAATTATTTTTATGTAAATACGTTTTAAAAATAAAAATATCCAGAATATCTAATCAAATATGCAAACCAAGAAGAATTTAACTAAAAATAAATACATGGGCATATTACTCAAATTCAAATAATTTCATTTTGGAAAATTCAAAATGAAACAAGAAGATGATTTTACTGACCTAATAAATAAAATATTTTCCATCTCCAAACCTTACAAAGTCATTTTCTCGCAAGTGAGCACAGGACAAGGGATACTCGTGACTCAATTGCTGGAATGTAAAGTGGTTCAGCTACTTTGAGAGACAATCAGACAGTTTCTTACAAAGCCTCTCATTGCTTTACCATTTTATCCTGAAACATGCTCCCAGGTGGTTGCCTCGATGAGTTGAAAATACATGTCCCCCTGAAACCGTGCACTAGTGAATTATAGCAGCTCTATACACAGTGAACCCAGCTTGAAATGACCAGCGTGGCCTTCAGCATATAAATAAATAAACAGTCTGTGATACAATAAATACAAATAATGTTATTTTAAAGAGCTTTCAACCCATGGAAATGTTTAGATAAATCTTAACTTGAAGTAGACCTTAAAAAACAGAATTTATCATATGGCTTTGAAATAAAATTGTTAAAAAGAGAATCCTATACAGGTATGACAAACCGATCAGTGACTGTCAGTAATTAGGAAATATGGTGTTCAATCGGGGAGGCATAGGCACTTTTTTGCAGTACCAAAATCTTTCTACTTGTTACCACCATAGCATAAATATGACATTTTGATTCATAAAAGCACAGAAAATTTCACAACATAATGAGTCAGCCTTAGCTTTGGAAATATAAAAATAAAAGCTTAGGGATCTTACAATAGAAATCAAATTAAAAATGATATTATTAAAAATGTATGAGACAACTCTCTGAAGTTGGCAAGGACACCATGCTAACATACATAACTCTAAGGTGACCAAAGACTGTAAACCTAAAGGCAACATAAGTGCACACAGCACCATGCTCTCTGCCTTACAAATTCCTTTTCTATGGCTATAAGGCTCAAAATATGAAATCATTGCACATGTACAATATAATTGAAAATTATATAAATGAAAACGCCCAATGAGAAATGGAATCAAATGTTCTCAATACAACAAAATGTTGGACAACTTTAACGAATAACAAAACACAACATAGTTTTGATTTATAATGTGAAGTGTAAAAATCAGTATTTCCGAGGCCTTTCATATAAGTAAATGATTGAATGAATAAAACAAATGAGGTAAAGAACACCTCCCACACTAGAATTTCCAGTGACTTATATGTGTACTCATGCAGCCACTAGAAAGCAAACCATGAAGTCCTTCAATATTTGATTTTACTGTGGCCCACAAGGAATTTAATTAGAAAGCACATTGCATTTGGTAAATCTACTGTAAAAGATATCTTTACAGTGTAAATTATAAAGATGTCACCTTTAGGAATAAGGTGCACCTGACACAGCCATAGTATTTTAAATGATATACACCTGCAAAAGTCTTTGCTTGTCCTTAAATTATTAAAACTTAAAATATTTGATACCTTTGAATTATGATTATGGTGATGAATACTTAATACCTAGTAGATTCCAAGAAAAAACAATCATACTGGTGTTGGAACTAGTGCAGCCAGAATTCTCTGTAGAGGTGAGCATGGCAGGACATCATCCAATGTACCATGTATATACTCGAGTATAATCCGACCCGAATATTCATGGATGCACCTAATTTTACCACAAAAACTGCATTGAAAATGTGCTGTAAAGCTTGGCTGGTACTCAAGTATATACGGTACTTTGGACATGTGATCAAGAGCGAACAGTCCCTGGAGAATGTCATATGACTGGTGAACTATACGGTGGTGAAGAAATATAAGGCCCCCAGTGGGATGGATTGACACAGTAGCTGCCACAACAGACTCAAACACAGATGGTGAAGATGGCCCAGGTCCAGGCAGTACATTGTTCTGATGCACAGACGCCACTTGATGGCATCTAACAACAATAGTACAAACTGAAACAAACAATATACCGTGCTGTTTGAACTGGAACAACTCAGAGTAGCATACAGTATTTGTGTGTGTGTGTGTGTGTACAGATGTCTTGATAATTTGAATGTGTCTACATTGAGAGCATGAACCATAAAGTGTGTAACAAACGTAAACGAGATAACACAGCTGAACTAGAAAGAAAACCGACTAGGATAAAAAGGGATGCCAGGTCATAGTTGACTCCAGCAACGACCCATCTGTGTTCAAGGGAAGAGGGTCAGATGTGAATGTCAGTCTTTTCTGACCTCTTACAGACCCTTAACTAGACATTATTGACTCCCGCCAGTAACTCCAAGAGTGTGCTAGTTGGAGTAAAACAATGAGATCTCTACAGCGAGTCTGCTATTTCCGAAGCAGGTCAACAGAACAGTTTTCTAGCTTTCAACTAGTATTCCAGTGCTTCACTGTTTTCACCATCAAGTGCCTCCAGGTGCCCTCGATGAGTTTGGAAATGTATCCCTGATTTCCTAAGGTTCATCAAACACTGGTTCTTTGCATGGGGCAATAGTTTCTCCTGTTACAACTTTTTGCTTCATAGATATCAATGGTAGACCAGGAGCCATACAATTAGAGAAATTCCTTGGGGAAAACAGTGACATGGAGAAGTGTCCCCAGACCCCAACCGGAACCAGTCCTGAAACTGTCCATCTGCACCTGCTTCAGGGCGTATCCTGTGATCTGTGGAACCTGAGCGCCCCTGCAGCTTAACTCTTTCCCAGCAGGGAGTTTTGTGTTGGGGATCACATTGACTTCCTCTCACTCTCTTTCTCACAGAGTAATAGACAGCCATGTATTCTGTTTTGTAACTGTCCGTTTGCGGATAACTGTGTTCTTGTCACTGTCTCTGCAGATGATGATGGAAGTACTTACACACAAAGACTACATACCAAGGTAATTTAACCTCCCCTCTTGAGGGGATGATTTTATTTCACAGGAAAGTTTTATTCATTTCACAGGAAGTTATTGTCTTGGTTTCTCATCACTAAGTGCAAAACCGGTAAATAAGGATTCAGGTCAATATTCTGAGCACAGCTTTCACCCACCCCCCAGGTTTTCTGACAGTATCAGGATGTGAGTTTTCACAGCGTGTGTCGCACACAGGAATCAATGCGGTGTCCTCGGACTTCAGGCTGCCAATCTGTAGCTAAGCTGTGCTGACTGAGCCATCCAAGAAGACATAGCCCTGTGTGAAGCCCTGGACATATGTTGACTTCCCAGCGTGGGTGTTGATCCAGCCCATCCACTAAAGGCTTTATCCTGGTGCTTGTCACACCTGATGAGTACCATAGCTGGAGAAGGTGTATCCGGAAGTCCTGCAGGACACCTTCACCTACTCTCCTGGCTTCTGCACCTTGGCCTCAGACTGCACTAACTGCATCTGGGCATGCACACCTGTGAGGAAGTAAACCAGAAGGTGAGGGCTCTGGAGCTGCCACAGTCTTCTCTCCAGCCCCATGTCTGATCTTACCCAGGGCGGCTGCCAATAGGAAAATGAAGCCGCATAGTCACCCCTTGATGAGTGCACTTTGTTGTCAGTGGGTCAGGTGCAACCTATATGGCAATGTCCTTGCTTATTGCTGAATGAGGGGTGATGGCTTCAGCTTTCAACTCTCTAAGACATTTATGTGTGCATGAGTATCACATTCATGAACGTAGTTCTGCTCTACATTAGGAATAAATAATAGGAAGCCTAGATAACTCTAGAGCAGGGGTTCTCAATCTGTGGGTTGCGCCCCCTTTGGGGGCCAAACGACCCTTTCACAGGGGTCACCTGATTCATAACTAGCAAAATTACAGCTATGCAGTAGCAACGAAAATCATTTTATGGTTGGGTGGGGGGGTCACTACGACATGAGGAACGGAATGAAAGGTGGAGAAGCATGCTCTAATCACACGGAGAATAGTGCAGCTGCAGATCTCAAGTGTATCCTGGACTCCTGATGCCTAATGGTAGGCGCATCTCACCAAGTGAGCTGACAGCTAGTCATGGCTGGTACAGATTTACCCACTTACACATGACTCTTATAATTTCACTGACTTCATAGGTGCGGTGTGACAAAATAAACTTTTCAAGAAGTAATTTTGACCATTCAAGGGGGCTGTGTTCGTCTGGGAGAAACAAATCCTGACACTCATATGTGTGTAAGAAAGAGCTTCATATTAAAGAGCAATTATATTTTGAGAAAACATCCCAGTGCAGTCCAGATCAAATCCATATTAGCCCATAGGTTTGATCCTAGTCCATAAATTTCTTTTCAGACTTACGCAGCAAAGATGCCAAATGTAGGATGCTCACAGGCATGTTGGTGAAAAGTCTTGTGGATCCAGTAGTACTGAAGTATCTCAGGCCTGGTGCAAGTCTCCCTGTGGTTCTGCCAGCTCTCTAAGTGTGTCTCCGCAACAGGAAGGTGAAGCAGAGAGAGTGTGTGGCCTGCCACCCAGGAGAAAGAGAGGAAATTCCTGAAGCCTCATGAGAAGGTCACAACCATAAGCAAGCATCTTCAGACCATGACCTGGCTGACAGGCTAGACTCCACCCCTATGTTTATTTATCAAGTTAACATGAAATTATGTAACTGCACCAGGACCATTCCTCTTGGTTGTGATGAGGTTTAGTGATTTACTGAGGGGTGGGGGGTTGTCTTACTCATGTTACTGTATCATTCTCCCTCTTACACTAATGAGTGTGTTTTCATAAATAGCCACCTATAACTTCCAAGGCATATTCTCTTACTCGTTTAAAAGAATTGAAACAAAAACATCACTTTAAAGGCATAAAATTTGCTAATTTCTACTACTCACATAAAAACCAGTCCACAAAGCACAATGGAAAAAATTGAAAAAGCAACCAATTTTATAATATAAAAGTCTGTAAACGCTTAAAAAACATCCAAATCAAAGGAATACAATATTTAAAATATAGGAAAATATTATCTTTATCACCATAAGTCTAATAGTATTCCATACATAAATTCAATTAGTTTACAATATATATTAAAGTGACATTAACAGGATTAACCAAAGTTGTAGACTTAAATTAAAAATAATATCAGTGCTGTAAAAGAGAGAGGGAGAGAGAGAGAGGGAGGGAGGGAGGGAAGGAGAGAGAGAGAGAGAGAGAGAGAGAGAGAGAGAGAGAGAGAGAGAGAGAGAAACCATAAGATCAGGATATATCACTGCAAATTTGGGAAAATATCAAGAGTAGAGCACACATGTTCATAAAAATACTTCTGTTTATGAATGGTCCTATAACTATCCAAGAGCTTAGGGCTCATGAGAACACACTAACCTTTGAATGTTCTTCATTTAAAAGGCCAGGACATTGGTTTTTCCGGTTTCAGCAAGAAGAATCTGGTTACAGAGCAGAAGGGGTGATAAAATATAGATCAGTTTTCTTGATGTTGGGCCATGAGGCATCCTTTACACACATCCCCCTATAACATCTATTTACATGAAGATTACCACAACTCTGTGCCTATGTACCCATTTTGTGTCCTCTGTGAACCCTTGCAACTCCATTTCCACTGTGGATCCCTGCGCTCTCTGTCTTGGCCTGTCTCATCCTCCTCTGAGTCAGGCATGAGTTCCTTATTCTGCAATGTGAGACCTGGATGCACTGGTGCTGGGAGTCCCTGCATGCACGCATCAGAGAACTGACATGGACGGACATATCAAAATGCCACCCAAAATCTAGAGAGAGGGACATTCAGAGAGGCACAGCAGAAATCTGCTTACCTGGATCAGAAACCACTGAAACCATTTATTTGAAAAATATATATGTAAATTAAAATGTGATCAATTTCTAGAGGCTGAATATTGATTACTGTGACTGAGAAACCATTGGGGCCGGCCATTAGTGGAGCCCCATGTTCTATGGACATTAACTGTAAAACCCCTCCAGATTTTTGAGTGAACATTCAAAACAAGTTCTCTTGTTTCTGGCCCTGGAGAGGAAGACCATTCTCAAGCTGAAAGATTTCTCACCACAGGAAGGTCGTTTTTATTAACTTTTCATAACTGGAGGTGAAATATTTCCCCTATCAAACACACATCCATATCTCACATCTTACCCATGACACTTAAGTAGGGGAGGAGAGTGAGAGGCATAGTCAACAGGGATAAACAGTTCAAAGTTAAAGAATGTGGATACTGCTGATAAGGAAAGGAACATGGACCAGGGAATATATCAACTATAGCACAGGCATGAAGGTCAGAGCCCCACTTCCCAGGTCCTATAAGATGTTCAGACTCAATCAGAAGATCACACAGAAAACTCCCTGTTTTCTCACTTCAACACCATGCAAATTCCCAGCATAACAAATGTGGATTATGATTTAGAAAGGGAAGAATCTTCCCCTCTGAGGAGGAAAAAAAATAGCAAACATTAATATGGTGTAACTCTTGCCAGGATAGCATAAATCCTCATAAGACTTAGCTCTGAGACCAAGGGTAATAAATGTTTCTACCTCACAGAAAGAGTAAATAAGATGAAATTCTCATTTATCTGAATACATCAATCCCATATGATCATGTCCTTTCTGAGCAGTTAGTTTTTAGTCTGTGTAGCATTGTGACATCTCAAATTTAATTTAACTTTTTGAAGGTTTTCATGTTTCATTTTATATTGAAAACTGAACTGAATATTTTTTGAGTCAGTCACACAATCAACTTTTTTTAACACATTGCTATAGATCTGCAAACAAAGAATGAGAAGACTAAAGAGATGCTCGCATTCTAATAGAAAGCAAGTCAGTGGAGCAGTGAATAAAGCAAACATAAAGAACAATTCGTTTATTTCAAAATACAATGAAAGTAATAGCTGAAGGAATATGCCTGAGTACAATCTGTCAAGTTTTAAAGGCAAAATGAAGATTACTTATGATACATAAGCAGTATCATAAAGAGCAAATGTGTCATTATCCAAAACATTTGACTAAGACTAGAATTCAGAATCCTGAGCACCTGAAAAGAGGCATGAGAGTAATATTATTTAGGGAGAATCCAGACTGCATCCTACTTGAGAATGACTGGGAAGTTCCTTGCTCTTGGACCCAACACCTCCAGGCACACCTAGGTCAGTCTCTCTAGACCTACTTTGTGAATTACTTGTTTGGCATATAGTCCATTCTGTGTAAAGTGTGAATGAAGTCACCGCCAATATTAATTCAGAACACTTCTTATTAGGTAGTTGCCATTGTCATAGTTAACTTTACTTCAAAAATTGGAGGAAACATTAACCTTAATATACATGGTGACACATTGTTTTTGTGTATGTGGAGATCATTTTGACTCAAGGTCACTATTTACTACTGACTAGAACTGGACGCAGATGGTTCTCTAGACTGTAATCTGTGTGGACACAGCTTGTCAGTTTTTGTGTGCACAGGGACCAGGTGGTGGTGGTAATGGCTCACCTTTCAAATACCATCCATGATCTTAAAATTTGAGTCACAGGGATTGCTATTTTATAACCTGCAAATATAGGGAAAAACCAAAATTAAAAAAATATTTTATTAACATGTAAGTATTTTTTGATGGACTGTAAGCAACTGTTTTCCCTTCTCAACCCCATCACCCTCCTAACCGGGGCTGAGAAGTTTTAAACTCATGTCTGAGCTACAATCAGTAATAAAGGATGAGCACGCTTTCTGTGACTTTCCTAAAAATTACTTCATTATTTTCAGCTTTTTTGTGCACTATACACTTGTATTACATTTATATTTATTCTTAAACAAAAGGAATGGTGTAATATATTTCAACAGATAAGGAATGGTGTGACTATCACACAAGTAATTATGAAGGTGTTTGTTAAGAGAAAGTGTGCTCACTTTCTGTGGAAAACACAGAATTGCCCATCCTAGATTGAATATTGCAAAATAAATAAAGAAATAAAAATACTTATGGTATCTTCGGAGTAAAAAAAACAACATTCATGCAAAATTCACGATAAATATAAAAGTTATCACACTTGTGAATCTCTCTAGGTGAGAAATGCCCATCAATATAACCAATAGAAGAAATATATCCTAACAATCTATGTGCATGCTAAGACAAAAAATAAGGCCACATTATCTTCATGAAAATCTATCAATAGTCTGTCTGGCCTGAGAATGGCTCCCTCATTTCAGAAAACTGCAGTGTCACAAAGGGACAGGGAATCCAACTGCCAGTTTATTCATATGGTGAACATCACATTTTCTATATTTTCAAGAAATTAAGTTGAAACTAAGAAAAAACCCTGAAGATCACAAGACAGAATTTCATAAGAACGACCACTTCCATGCAAATACCCTTTTACAGGAGTAGTTCAAGCCTGTCTGAGAAGATCACTTTGGGTCACAATCAACTGGATGGCGGTGAGAGTTTCTTGTTACAATTTAGGAGACACTAGTACACTTCCTGCGGTTGTAAATAGCGATCCCTCAGAACCTTTGAGAGCGTTGGGAACAAAAGCAACTGAAGTCAAAGCAGAAAGCTGCATCTGAGCACAGCCTTGCACCTGCTCCTGCTCCTGGGCCTGTGCTGTTAGTGCTGAGCGCCCCCTGCTGGTCCCAGCACCCAGGCTGTCCTGCAGGATAGTGTATGTGAGGGCCACCCTGACTTCCCTGTCTGTGTCCACCTGCACTGTAACACACGAATGTGTCCTCAGTGCCCTCAGAGGTCAGAGGTAGGGAGAACTGCTTTTTGGAAGAGTCAAGGTCACTACCTCATTAACCAATAGTAGGAGATCTCCATACACCATGGCCTCTCCTTGGGTGCTGCCTGATCCGATTCCAATTATCCTCTCTCTGACACTGACCACATGGTACAACAAGCACCTTCAGGAGAAAGATGGGAAGGAAGGAGATAGACATTTCTGAACTGAGTCGCCCTAGCTCAGCAGGCTCCAGAGTCTCCTCCTGGTAAGGCCACTTTTACCCAGGAAACTATACCAAGCATTTTCATGAGTGTAACTGACCAGTCAAAGGTTGGGACCCATGAGCACTTTGCTCATGTCAAAGCACCAGGGTTCCACCTGGAGATTTCTACAAAGCTGTTTCCCAAATCAAGTTGAATGCAGGCAGGTGAGTTAAGTAAGAAAGGAAGCAAATGAATATACACGGATATCATGGCTACTTATTGGGGAAATTTTCTAGCAATATTGGGAATGTCTTTCGTAAGAAAAAGGCCAGGAAATTTGACCTGAGGATCTTCCTATTACGACAACGCACCCGCTCATTCTTCAAGGGCAGCAAGGGCTGAACACAGAATTTCATGAAGAAAGCTAACCTAATCTGCTCTATAGCCCTGCTGTTATTCAAAAGTCAGAGTGGGCTGCTCCAGAGTGTTATTCAGAAGTCAGAGTGGGCTTGCACAGTAATACATGGCTGTGTCTGAGTCCTTCAGGCTGCCCCACTGCAGGGACATGGTGCTGATGGAGTTGTCTGTGGAGATGGTGACTTTTCCTTGGAAAGATGGGTTGTACTTGGTGTCAGCGTTATTAGGATAAATCATTCCTATCCATTCCAAGCCCTTTCCAGGTGGCTGCCTAATCCAGTGGATCCAACTTCCAGTAAAGCTGTACTCATATAACTTACAGGAGATTCTCAAAGACTCCCCAGGTCTCTTCACCTCTGCCCCAGACTGCACCAGCTGCACCTGAGCACAGACACCTCTGGAGATAGGATTCAGAGATCAGAGATTACACACACACACACACACACACACCACCGCCACCGCCACCACCACCTACCACCCCTGCATTCAAACCCTGTGGCAATCCTGATTTGGGAGAAGAGCAGTGAGGTGATCTAGGGGGAAAGTCCCCATCTTGCAAGGAAAATGGAAAGCAATCACACTGTGGCCCCCAGCTGGGTGATGAGGGGGCTTCCCCTGTGGAGGTGGCCTGTGGGTCTAAAATGGATGTCTTCCACTTTGCATATTTCTGCCTTGCCCTCCATGTCAGACTCCTCCAACCTTATAACCCTGGAAACCCAAGGCAGGGGAGGTGCGGGTCTTGGCACTGCTAGGAAGGACAGAACCTGATCCTACTAACATCACACAACACACACACAACACAACACAACACACACACTGGCAGCCACCCACGGAGAGTTTTGAACGGTGGCTCTCCACTGACAATCCACACCCGGGGAGTAATGGTTTCAAACCCATTGTGAATCTGCAGCTCAAGTAGCTTGGGGCCCTCACAGACAGTCCCTCCTTATTGTCTGTGGGAATTATGTCCAGGATAGAAATTACCTCTGTCTCCTTAGTGAAGACTTTGAAGAATGTGATCTCCCAAATGTCACCTTTTGACAGACTCTCAGGTGTGTCCTAGCGCCCAGGTCTGCCCTGCGCTTCCTGCTGCCTGAGGAGCGGAAAATCTCAGGGAATGTCAGCTTTACTCAGAGTGTCAGACAAATCTGTGCAGATTAAAGCCAAAGATGAGTGTATCACTCTGAATACTCATGGTCAACGTGGCCCTTGTTACCGCCTCACTGACATTGTAGCTCCGTTCAGAAAAAAAGTTAAAAATCTAATAAAGAGAATATTTCACCTTCAGCAGTTTCATAATTAGTCCCTAAATGTTTCTCTGAAATGCTCTGATCTAAACTAAATAAAACCATCAGTGTGTTAACTTTTCTCTCGCTGAGGAGGCTTTGAGGTTCAGGAAACACAAAGAACCGCTGCCATAACAGCCCACGAAGACAATGTCCTACATCTGGATTTTGAGAGTAGTCACTGGGGACTTTAAACCACATGAGGTGCAGCTAATTGTCTCTCCCTTTCCAGAGTGATGATCATTGAAGACACATGGAAACCATTCATCCAATGCTGTAATGAATCATGGATATGAGTCTCCTGAATTCTAAGACCAGAAGAAATAGATGATTCCTTGCTATTAGTACTCACTTGTTTGGAAAAGACAGCATTAGAAGGTCTTGGGGTAGAGTGGGATAAAAAAGTGGACACACACACACACAAAGAAAAGAAAAATAAAAAGACTAGGCTTCCTGGTTGGGTAGACTTGTGGAAGTCCTGAGACTATGGCTGTCTATTTCAGTGTTAAGTCCATAATTGAAAATGGTGAATTGAAATACTCCACTATTTGGTTGCATTATGCTGTTACTTATTTATTGTATTTAAAATATTAGCTAGAACTTATTTTATATATTCTGAAGAAATAATGTTATATTCTCTCCACCTGTCTGGTAGCTCATCATAATGTGGTGGCCTGTGCTTTGCTGGCATGCTGGAATATACGTCAGTGTTATATGTAATGCCAGCAGGGTCATCCAAAAGGAGCAGATTTCAACAAAGCTTCCAGACTAAGAACAGACAATACAGGACCCCTCTCCCCTCTTCAGAGGAAGAAGCTGCTAAAATCTTATGCAAACCTTTGAAGCATTGTTGAATACTGACAGCCTAAGCAAAGAAAGTAGGAAATTTTTTAAACTACTCAAGTTCGAGGGCCCTAAAATGTGACCAAAGAGAGGCTGATTTCTTGGAGTGGAGATGGCCATGAGGACATGATTTGGGTAAATCCTCTGCGAGTGGAGCCCTCAGCATCTTCATTTACTGATGGAGCATGACTCGAGGTAGAGAGAAACAACTGAGAAAGTCTTCTAAGGACCAGAACTTGGAATTTGCATACTACAAATTTAGGGAATTTGGAAGTGGTCAAAAATAAATGAGATGCATGATATTGATTGGTATCCTAGGCATTAGTGAGCATAAATGGAATGACTGGTATTGGCCAATGTGAATCATAAAATCATAGGATTTACTATGCCGGGAACAGCACAGTCAAGAGAGTGGCATGGCATTCATTGTCAGAAAGCATCTTACTAAACCCATCACGAAACACATTACAATCTTTGAAAGGATTATATCTGCCTTCAAGGAAATCCAATCAATACAACTATTATCAAACATTACTTGAACAATGCAATTGCCGCCAAATTTAGCATATCAATAAGTAATGTATAATACGAATAAAAAATATTTTAATTTGCTCCTCCCTCCGCACTTTCTGCTGTTGAGATCTCAATTCCATTATTATACATCCCACATGCAATAGGTTTGATTTTACATATTTCTTATATTGTATTCCTATGTCATAAAAATAGCGAAATCCCTTGGGGGAAACAGCGAGATGGAGAAGCATCCCCAGACCACAACAGAAAACCAGCCCTGAAACAGTCCCTCTGCACCTGCCCCTGAGTGTGTCCTGTGATCTGTGGGTCCTGAGCGCCCCCTGCTGCCCAGCTCTCTCCCAGCAGGGAGTTTGTGTCTGGGATCATACTGACTTCCTCTCAAGTTCTCACAGAGTAACAGAGGGTCTTGTCTTCTATTTTCTAACCTTCCATTTGCAGATGAACTGTGTTCTTGTCATTGTCTCTGGGGATGTTGAATCAGCCCTTCACAGAGTCTGCATTGTTCTTAGTGCTGCAAGGCAGTGTTTACACAGGGATATGAACAAAGGCTACATACCAAGGTACTTTTATACTCCTCTCTTGAGGGGTGATTTAATGTCACAGGAAAGTAAGGTCAATCTCAGGAAGTAATTTTCATTGTCTGTCATTTCTAAGTGCATTACTGGTAAATAAAGGATTCAGCGAAATATTCTAAGTCGCTGCCTCAGTGAGCACAGCTGCCATATCCCCAGGTTTCCTGACGCTCTCAGGATGTGGGTTTCACAGTGTGTGTCTCACACAGGAATAGGTGGCAGTGTCCTTACGCTTCAGGCTGATAATCTGTAGATGAGCTGTGCTGATGGAGGCATTCAAGGAGAAGACATAGCCCTGTGTAAAGCCCTGGACATATTTTGACTCCCCAGTGTAGGTGTTGATCCAGCCCTTCCACGGAAGGCGTTCTTTTATGGGAGCTTGTCAAATTCTATTCATACTGTAGCTGGCGAAGGTGTTTCCAGAAGTCTTACAGGATAACTTTGCCAATCTCCAAACTTCCCCCCTATGCCCAGACTGCACTAACTGCATCTGGGCATGCACACCAGTGACGAAGTAAACCAGAAGGCACATGCACACCTGTGAGGAAGTAAACCAGAAGGTGAGGGCTCTGGAGCTGCCACAGTAGTCTCTCCATCCCCATATGTTATCTTACCTAAGGTGACTGTCAATAGGAAAATGAAACCCCACAGTTACTCCTTCATGAGTGCACTCTGTTATCAGTGGTTTAGGAGCAACCTAGATGGTAATGTCCTTGCTTAATGCTTCCTCAGGGGAGACGGCTTCAGCTTTCAACTCCATAGGGCACTTGGTTGTAGATATAATTCACATTCATGAATGTATTTCTGGTCTACATCTGTGATAAATAATAGGAAGCCTATATAATGCTAGAGCTGTGGTTCTCAACCTGTGGGACACGACCTATTTGGGGATCAAACGACACTTTCACAGTTGTGGTCTAAGACCATTGGAAAACACATATTTCCAATGTTCTTAGGAACCAAGAGACAGCTCCTCTGTCTCCAGGCAGGACTGCCCACATGCAGATACACCCACATACCAGTACCCGGCGTGATTACATCATCATGCCAACCCTATTACATACATCATGTACAAATACAGGTGTATATGACAGTTTTGGCACCATAATGTACTTATATGGATCAGTCATACATGTATAGAGAGCAGCTACTGTGCAGAGAGCAGTTACTCTGTAGAAAGCAGCTGCTGTGTTTAAAGCAGCTACTCTGTTAAAAGCATCGCCTGTGTTGAAAGCAGCAGTATGGAAGGTAAAACAACATTTCATGAATTATAATTACTGGGTAAATGTAAAATCACCAACAACTACAAATATATACACATATGTACCATGGGAACTTAATCTAGATGCTGATCGGTCTTTTTATATTCAGCTGTGGTTGATGTGAATACTGCCCCCTTGTGATGGTAACAGGTGTGTAAAGAAAACAACACAGAATCGTAATCATAGGAAACTTTAATGAACTGTATTGACTGAACTATGCCATCTATCATCTTTTGTATTATTAAAACTATTGTTATATATTATTTTCGCTAGCAAACCATTACATGACAATGGATCATGTAGAAAAGAACATTAAGAAAATATAGTAGGGATTTTTTGCAGTATGTTTTTACCTCAATCATTGCAGCAGGAATTGAGAAACCGCAATATGGTATTTGTTGTGAAGTCCTATCAGCCAAATCCATGAAGCCAAACAAACTAAAATGCCTTTTTGATAACAAGCATCGGAGCTTTGCCAGCAAGGATACCAACTATTTTATAAGCAAAGCTGATGGACTCAAGAAAGCCAGACTTGATATTGGTAGCAAGTACCACAAAGAAAAAGTAGCAGCCATTGAATCTTCATATTTGGTGGCACTCAGAATCGCCAGAGCTATGAAACCTCACACCATTGCTGAGAATTTACTGTTGCCAGCGGCCAAAGTCATTGTTGGGTTCTGATCGGAAATGAATTTGTTACAAAATTGAGTGTAATTTCCTCACCTAATGACACTGTCCCCAGAGAATAGCTGACATGTCTGCTGATATTTTTGATCAGATAATCCAAGAAATTAAATCTGCTCCAATTCCAATATTTAGTATCCAGCTTCATGAATCTACAGACCTTGCAAACTGTTCACAGTTACTCTTTTACGTGAGGTGTATGAATGACAACTTTAAAGATGCGTTTCTTTTTTGTAAACCTCTTGAAATGACAACTGCTGCACTTGAAGTATTTGATACATTTGGTTCATTTCTGAAAGAACATACGATCTCTTGGGGAAAGGTTTGTGGTGTTTTCACAGATGGGGCTCCAGTTATGCTAGTATGTCGATCTGGATTTCAACGTTTGGTACTGAATGAGTGACCAGAATTCATCAGAACTCACTGTATGATTCATTGGCAAATATTAGCAATGAAGATGCTGCCACAAGAGTTACAAGAAGTGATGAAAAGCGTCATAATTTCTGTCAATTTTGTAATGACGAGCACTTTAAACAGTCGACTGTTTTCCCAACTGTGTAACAAGTTAGATACGCCAAGTTATGGTCTGTTATTTCCCACTGAAGTGAGATGGTAGTCAAGAGGAAGAATTTTAAAACGTGTTTTTGAGCTTCATAATGAACTCAAAGCGTTTCTCAATCAGATAGCAAGACCGTAGTTCGAAGCACCTTTCAGTGATAAAAGTGAACTGCAGATATAGCTTACTTGGTTGATGTGTTTGTCATCATGAATGAGTTCAATTGATCCCTGCAAGGACCAAATGCAACATGCCTCGAATTGTCTGAGAAGATACAATCATTCCACATGATATTTCAGCTTTGGCAAAAAAAATAATAATTGGTTGAAAATAAAATGTATGTATGGCCTACCTTATCTGCTTTCTTTGAGGAACATTACAATGAACCAGCCAAAAGGACCCCGATGATAATTTCTGTGAAAGAACACTTATACATGCATGCAGCTGCTCATGTGTTTGCTGACCCCCTTGAAGTCCCTTGCCTTAGCATCCTGCGTTCCTGCTAATGGTAGCACATTAATATCTCAGGAGGGGTTATAGGCTATGGATAGTTACAAGCAATTGCCGATTTGGAAAATAACTTAAATTACTGAATATGAAACTGATGAATAAATATGAGAGGTTTAACAGAGGTGCAGAACAGAGATAGAATTTAGCCAGGAATGTGAAGTTGAGAAAGATTTTACTGAGGCAGGGAAAGAACTCCCAGGAGGGAAGGGAGAGCAGAGAAAGGGATGGAGGCATCTTGAGCCCCTGGGAAGGTTCTGAGACCCAACATATTAGGTCAGGGAAATAGCACCTGGTAGTGAGGCAGTGGGACTTAAATAGGGTCCAAGCCAAGGACATATGCGTTGATAAGGGGAAGGGAGGTTTTAGTGCTGTAGCTGCAGGATTTGAGCCAGGATGGGGTCTGTGAGTAAATAATCTTGTTCTCAGAAAACTTGCTTCCTGGAACACTGGGGAGAAGAGACTGTGCTCTGCCCCAGGAGGTAAGCTTTTTGAACTGCTGGAGGCAGATGCTTTCCATTTCAGCCAGGTCATTTGTCTTCTCGAGAAGCTGGTACAGGTGGCTGCCTTGGTTCGGACCCGGCCCAAACAAAATCCACACCTAAGTCACAATAAAGAATTATTTCACAACAGAATTTTAAACATTTTAAAATTATTATCTGTTCTTCTGAGACAGACTATCACTAGTCACAATCACGCCATCTTTTTGAATGAATGATCTTCATCCTTCACCCTCCCATCTCAGAAAGTCTCACCAGTGTTTGATTTTAAAATGGACTCTTATGTTCTGGAGATCAGGAAATTGTAATTAATAATATTGTTGAATTTGATGTTGTAACCAGGATATTGCTATTTTTATTTTATTAACCAGGATGTTATCATCAATCCCGTACCCCGTAGGACTCACTCATTTTAAAGAAGAATAACATTAGTTTTACTTTCTGCTTTTGTCCATGTTGGCTTAAGCCCTAAACAAATGATAAATGAGCTTTTGCCTTTAAAGATTGACTGAAATATCCACTTAGAACTGCAATCAAAGAGTCACTTTTATATTCTAGCAGTCCAGTGATAACCAAATAGTCTCTTCTAAATTATCAAGGCATTATAGTGTTCATCATTTATTTGATGCCACAACACTTCTGCCAAAAGTCGCATGTCTGAAGAGCAAGTTTAAGGCTTAGTCCCCAACCCTTTCATCTCAACCCCCAAAAGAAGAGATTTTAAGGAGGGTAGAATCTCAACCCCCAAAAGAAGAGATTTTTAAGGAGTGTAGACTTAAGGGAGTTCCCCTGTAGACATTTAAAGAGAGCGAGCTTAGTCCCCTGTCCTCAATTCTGACCAGATGGATGAAAATATCCACTCTTGATTACAGAGCTATTAATAAAGAGCTTTGCAGAAATGACTATATGTTTAGGTTCTCTGGTGAAAGAAAGCCACAAACAATTCGGTTTATAAATGGCTCTGCCAATATTTTTCTTTACATTATTTCAGGCAAAGCTTTCTTGGGGTGTGAGCCTATTCCCACCTCTCTTTTCTCTACCACATATACTGAATGAAATTCTCCTTGTTCTCACTATGATAACTTTGATGGTTTTCCCCGTGAGAAACGTGTTTCAGTTCAATACTTCAATGTCTTCTTAAGTTGCTCTTTAAAATGTTCTGTTCAGCTCTTCCTTCATCATTTCTTCCGTTTGCTTTACCTACATTTCTACCAGTGGTAGGTATCAGTCTCCTTGATGTTCGCCTCGATCATTCTTTCTTTTCTGTCTTGGGAATGATGTTGCTTTCTTCATACATAATGCTATTGATGCCATTTTACAGCTGATCCAGTTTCCTGTTGTTCACGTTCAATTAATCATATCTGTACGTGAGATGGTCTTGACATTCATGTGTGATGTACCAAAGGTTATATTTGTGCTCTCATGTCTTTGACTCATGTCTTCAGCTTCATGGTCCCAGCTTCATTTTGACTGAAGATAACAAGCTCCTCCAAAATCTCTATTATGTTTGGCCTTACACTTTATAATTTCACTTTGGTCAGGGTATACATAACATACAAAGTCAACAACAAAAAAACAAACTCACATCAATGAATTCCTTGAGATAATGACACAATGAAGTAAATAATCTTGCCCTCAGGTAGAGTACATTGGAGAGTGGATTACCTCTACCCTCTATACAGTCAAGGCATTATAGAGCAGTCCCTTGGCGGATTGAGTGTGTGTCCTTGACAGATAGTACAGTACTCGAGGTTGCATACACAAAAGTTGTAACCTAGCCATCTTTCCCAGACTGCCTTGTTTGGAAGGGCTAATCTTCTAAGCATGTGTTGACATTTTGCTCCTCTTTGGGCTTCTATAATCCCCCATTCTATTGTGATTAATGAACTTTCAGTTACTCACGAATTTGAAAGTCTCCTGTATTCTGTGTCTTAGTGATGTAACAACCTGACTGTGAATATTTAATGCTCTTATGACTTTGTGCTAATAGCATTCCTCATCCACATTATGTATCTGTGGTTTTGTGTCATCTTTTTGTCCTTATGGCTGAGTAAATGCTGTCCTTAATTTATATTTGGGACTCGGGTATCTTTTGTACTCTAAAACATTTTCCACAGACGTACTTGATTTTACTTCAGTGAATTACATTGGTATAAGCCTATATGTATAGCAGCCATTTGTGGTTTTTACAAAGGTATATGTGATTTCCAAATTTCTATCAGAAGGACCCCGTTTTCCAACTGCTTTTCTTTCCTCTGTTTCCTAATCTCTCATTCCACTTACCAATAATTATCTATGCTACTTGACTGCATGGTAGGTCAATTTCATACTGAAGTGGTTGGAAGAATTCTTTAATTTCTTCATTAGTGATTGGTGGGTAAATTTGACTCTTCACTGTATTGGCAAGATTTTCTTGTATTTGCACAGATATTCCATCACAGGGAGCATTGTGGTTCAATATAGTTCTCAACATTTCCATTTGATGAGTGAACAGTCATTCCTCTTGTATTTGTCTATCCCGCGTAGTAAGCCATCTGATTATTTGATTCAATAAGCAACCACCATATTTCTGACTGTACATTTTTCTCACAGCCATCCTAATAGACCTTGGGATGCAATCATCACACACATAGGTAGCTAATGTCATTTCTTCTTTACCATGTTTCCTAACTCATAACCTCTGCTTCTGTGTTTCTGTCATTTTTAAGACATTCATTTTTGTGATGCATATGGGATTGTTTTGGATTAGGTTCATGAGGATGAAGTTATCTTTGGTATGATAATGTGGCCATTTGGAGGCCAAGATTACAGGATGCATCTGACATCAACAGCTTTACCCCAATCCACCCTTGCTAGCTTAATTTCTCTCTTCTACACAATATGAGAATAGAGGCCAGCAGACAGATAGGATTCTAGTACCCTCATATAATAACAGGCAGGAGCAAAGCATGTTCTTGGAAACCAAGACCTCTGCCCTTGGAATCTTCTAGACCCAGTGAAACTTGGATGCCAAGATTCATGAAGATCTCCAGAAATACAGGCACTCTTGACTGTTGAAAAGAGACCCATCATACTAGATCCATTCAAGGATGCCACATTGTGTCATGTAAAATGAAGTAAATCAAGCCCCATTTCATTTAGTCCTATTCCCCTCATTGCCATCCTGTAGAATAAATTTTAACTGCTCTCGAAGTCACTCAAGGTTATATATCATTGGTTTCTTCACTTCTTGTCCCTAGTTTGAGGCCCCTTCTTAGAAAAACAGAAAACTTACACCCTTGCTGGTAATTGAAAACTTTTGTAATAAAGCCTATAGTCCCCAATGATGTATAAAAATAGCTTATTGTCACTGTCAATGCTGATGAATGGCAACCATGTAGGACAGAGTATACTGCCCTTATGGGTTTCCAAGATTGTACTTTTTTTTGACACTTTAAGGTCTTTATTGATGCAAACCTGAGCACAGTCAGGTGGGTGGGGTCTATCAAGGAAGTGGGGTGGGCCAGGCCTGTCTCCATGATCACAAGGTTGTCTTGGGCATGCAGGATGGTCACCAACTGAGGACTCTGGGGAAGTACTTGCCAATGAGCCCCTGGTAATAGGGGTGCAGTATGTCCACATCAGGCAGGTCTGGGCATTTGATGTAGAGTTCAAACTTGTTGAACTCCTGAACCCGGGGCGGCATGTTCAGGGCTACACAACTGCCGGTAGTCACCACCGGTGTGCCACGCATAGAAGGAGTGGAACTAGAGGAAATTTGTTGAACTTCATCACTTGGTACATATACTCATCATGGCCCCAGTACATGAGGACATTCCCCAGGCTGCAGTGAGGCTGGTACATCCCAAGCTCAGAGCTGTATAGAGGATCCCTGAGGCCTGGATTGTCCTGGAAAGTTGAGTCGCAGAAGACCACAGAGGCCTGGGGCCAGCAGCCCACAGGATAGGTGTTTCTAACTACGGCCCACTGGGGCTCCTTGGCCAGGGGCAGCAACTTCCCCAGATTATGCAGCATCCCCACCAGGTACAACCAGTCCTTGTGGGGATGTGCCCTCCGTATGCCCTCCACAGTCTGGAAGGCATGGAAGGAGGTAGGGACGTCCACATCCGGATCCGACTCATCCACCAGCTGGTCCAGCAGGTCTATGGCCTCCAGGACTGTCATCTCCTTGGAGGAGCAGGTTCCGAAGTGGGCGTGCTTCCCTCTGATGAAGTCCACCACCTGGTGTGTGTGCATGAGTCTATAGCTGGCAAAGACGAGGTCCAGGAGCTGGCCACAAGTGTAGTTTCAGAAGATGGCCTTCCCCTTGCCCATTCTGGGCTCCATCTTCAGCTGGCCAACCATTGTGGGTTCCGGGAACTCTTCAAGAGTATGGAGCCAGAGAGAAACAGTGTATCCCACAACAGACCTAGCCAGTATTATGTAATCATCCAAGACTGCAATACTTAATGGGAGTAGTAAGCCCCATCTTTCTCCCCTCTAAAAAACATTGGTATCACTTTTACACTGAATGGACATTTCCATTTTGCTTCAGTGGGCAGTAT
This sequence comes from Tenrec ecaudatus, assembly GCF_050624435.1. NCBI lineage: Eukaryota > Metazoa > Chordata > Mammalia > Afrosoricida > Tenrecidae > Tenrec > Tenrec ecaudatus. The sequence continues at coordinate 248,965 of NW_027458827.1, forward strand.
CATGTACCTTGGGAAACACTGCTGTATGTCTCTAGGGGAGCCGACTGTTATCTCTCTGAATCGCAGAAGCTGGTGGTTTTGAAGCCTCCAGCTCATGATAAATGGAGGAATAAGTCCACACTGGAGCACAGCTCCAACACTGACATCCTTACATGCCTGCCACACTACAGATAACCTCGACCCCAGCAAGTTGATACACATAATGTAGAATTACACAAAGAGAAGATGTAAGACACACCAAGTCCCTGAATAGGTATTGAGGTGTTAAAGAGATTGAGGGTAAACAGGACACCCTAATCTGGTTACTCTGTTTATATTGAGTAGAGCAACTATATCCATATGTTCATAATGCAAAATAGAGTGACCTCAATTCACAATGGCCTCAAGGAGAGCCAAGTTTAAGGACCCAGGCCTTCAACTTCTTGGCCCCTCCAAACTTAGCTTCTCAGGACCATTTAGAGCAGTGGTTCTCAATCTTCTTAATACCATGACCATTTAATACAGTTCCCCCAACCATACAATTATTTCCATTGCTACTTTATAACTATAATTTTACTACTGTTATGAATCAGGCGACCCCTGTGAATGTGTCGTTTTACCCCCAAAGGGGTGGCAATCCACAGGGTGAGACCCACTAATGTAGACAGTTTTCATGTTACTGCATATTTCAGCTCACAGTTGCAGAGGCTGACAAGGCTCAGATTCCTGTCCTGACTCTTATCCTAGATCAAGTATATCCAGTGGCTGATGAATGCAAGATGGGAGGTAAGATGGCAGACTTCTTTCTCAAGCAAATTGAGACCGACAACTTCCAGAAACACAATTACAGGATTTTGTCTCAAGTCCCCAAACCTTCAGGTCAGATGAAGTGTCCAGGTCCAGAACAAAGCTAAAGACCATTCAGAGAATCCTTTTAAATGATAAGACCACACCCACAAGGAAGCTATCTTCCTCCTCATTGGCTGCTCACAGTAGGTCTCATCATGAAAGAGATGGCATTCTATGAACTCTTATCAACCAGGCGGATTCCATCATCATGAACCAATGCCTTAGAATCCTGACTCAGCCATGATACACAAAGTTTCAGTCATCACACCTTACTGTGATTCAAAGAATATAAAAAATTGTGAGGAATGTGTTGGAGGGTGAGAGTGAATTAAGCAATTGGTTAAGAAATGACTTTATCACCCAGATGCTCATATATGAAATCTGGTTCAGTCATTGTGGATATTTATCTGTGTAGCTCATTTTCCATAGTTCAAGCTTATACCCTCTGTGCCTCTTCAAACTTATGAAAAAGAGTAGAAGTCCCACTTAGGACTTCTAAGTCCCTCTTTGGACTGGCCATCTTTCCAGGAGTGGATGACCTCATCAAGCCCCACCAATCAACTGATAGGTTTGAATATGTGGTCTCTCTAGCAGAGAAAGATAAAACTCACCTCCCTTTAAAAGTTAGAGCATTGGAAGTCCTAGAGAGGTCTTCTTAGTCCCGTGTGGTAGATGTAAGTCATTAAAGAACACAAAGACGAGTGTTTAATTTCTGCTATAGATTATGAATATACTCTGACACTTATATAATGGTCCAACAGGGAAGAGCTTATGTGGTAAACCAATAATTTGTCACAAATGTAGTTGATTCTTCATAGGTGTCACTGAGTCAGTTCTAGCTCATAGCAAACCTGTGTCTAACAAAAAGGGACATGACTCAGTCCTTTGCCATTCTGACAATGTTCTCATGTTTGAGCCCATTTTTTGCAGCTCCTGCATCAGTCTATCTCATTGAGGAGATTTCTTTATCATTCACTTGCCCTAATTTCCCCAATGTGATGTCTTTCTTTAGGGACTGGTCTCTCCTGATAACATGTGCAAAGTACATAAGCAAAATATCGCCATCTTTGCCTTTAAGGAGCACTGTAGCCATGTTTCTTCAATGGCACATTTGTTTTAACTTTTGGCAGTCCATGGTACTTTTAATGTTCTTTTGCCTTTACTATATTCTAATACGTTGATTCTTCTTCAGTCTTCCTTTGTATGCATTGAAGAATGTTCAACTTTCACATTCACTTTTCACAGGCAATTGAAAATACTAAGGCTGTACATTTATTCAATTACCTTTTCTTAATTGTGTTTTAAATATATTATCCTGGGCTGAATCAATGACACTATAAACAAAATTACCTTATGCTTCAAAGAGATGATTGATAAAGTTATCTGCCATAAAATAACAAGATGTCTCTAAGGTGAACCAGAGGTGAATAGAATAAACAGAGTAAGGGATGGATGTGGAACTCATAATTAACCCAAGCTACATTCTAAGAACAGTTAATTCTTACAAAATTCCCTTTTGAAGGAAATACAGAAGATGTAGTTGCTACAGCAAAGTGTGGTGAAGAAATTAGATGGTATCTATCAGAAACAATAGTGTCTCGAATCTTAAGTCTTGTTTTCAAACAAGCAGTGATCTAAGTGTACCATCAACTAAGCCCACATGGAAGAATAACATCAACATATGTGATCCAAGGATTGTCAATAGTAACATCCAATTCTGCAGCAGAGAATGGTATCAGAGCTCAATTTTTTTCCTAATAACCATTGTCTGTGCCTCTTTTTAAAATCATTTTATTAGGGGCTCATACAACTCTTATCAAAACCCACACGTGCATCAATTGTGTAAAGCACATTTTTACATTCATTGCCCTCAGTATTCTCAAAATATTAACTCTTCACCTAAGCCCCTGGCATCAGTCCCTCATTTATCCCCTCCCTCACCACTCCCTCATGACCCCTTGATAATTTAGAAATCACTATTTTGTCATATTTTGCACGATCCAACGTCTCTCTTCACGCATGTTTCTGTTGTCCGTCCCCATAGGAGGAGGTTATATGTAGATCCTTATAATTGGTTCCCCCTTCCCAACCCACCCTGCCTCCACCCTCTCAGTATCACCACTCACACCACTGGTCCTGAAGGGAATAATCTACCCTGGATTCCCTGTGTTTCCAGTTCCTATTTGTAACAGTGTACACCCTCTGTTCTAGCCAGATTTGTCAGGTAGAATTGGGATCATGATAGAGTGTTTGGGGGTCTGGGGATCATTTAGGAACTATGCTCCATTGTTGCTGCACGACATCCTGTCTGGTTCATCTCCTCCCTGAGACAATGTAAGGGGTTGTCCAGTGGCCTACAAATGGGCTTTGGGTCTCCAGTCTGCACTCCTCCCCTCCCCCCGGCATTCACAGTGATATGATTTTTTTGTTCTGATGATGCCTGATAACTGATCCCTTCAACACCTCATGATCGCACAGGTTGGTGTGCTTCTTCTATGTGGGCTTTGTTGCTTCTGAGCTAGATACTGCTTGTTTACCTTCAAGCTTTATGACCCCAGACACTATATCTTTTGATCGCCAGGCACCATCAGTTTTCTTTACCACATATGCTTATGCACCCATTTGTCTTCAGTGATCATATCATGGAGGTGAGTACAGAATGATATGATTTTTTATTCTTTGATGCCTGATAACTGATCCATTCGGCACCTCATGATCACGCAGACTGGTGTGCTTCTTCTATGTGGGCTTTGTTGCTTCTGAGCTAAGACCCCAGCCGCTGTATCTTTTGATAGCTGTGCACCATCAGCTTTCTTCCTCACATTCACTTATTCACCTGCTTTGTGTTCAGTGATTGTGTCGAGAGGGTGAGGATCATTGAATGTTAGTTTAATAGAACAAAATATTCTTGCATTGAGGGAGTATTTGAGTGGAGACCCAATGTCCATCTGCTACCTTAATACTAAACCTATACATATATGCACAGAGATGTATTTCCCCATTATCATATATAAATGTATATATAAATATTTACATGCCTTTATTTAGACCTCTATAAATGCCCTTTGCCTCCTAGCTCTTTCCTCTATTTCCTTTGACTTTCCTCTTGTCCGACTATCATGCTCAGTCTTCATTTGGGTTTCAGTAATTCCTCTTGGTTGCATTACCCTTGACCACGCCCTAACAAGTTTTTAAACACTGATTTTGAGAAGGCTATGGATGACAGTCAAAGACCAAAACACATTTGCAGGATTTATACATGCAATAAGTCTCTGTGATTTCTGTCTGACCATAATTAAGGTATAGGAATAACCTGGCTATCAATCAGAGATGATAATAGTAGATTGAAATAAAAACTCTGACTTGAATAATTAAAAACATTATTTGCTCTCCCTTTCAGTACTCTTTGATCTTAATCTTGTTTTTCTATACTTTCTGTTTTTGCTTTTTGAATTGCAGTTTGTCCTTGTTGTTGTTATAGTTAGCAGCCATCTTGACTCTTTTATATATTTTTCTATGTAGTTTTGCTATATAGAACCCAGGGTGGGTGACTCTGTAGAAACTATAACTACATTAGGGGTCCTGGAAGGCACAACATGGAATGTGGGAGCTAGTGGGGAGTTGATATCAAATAAAAGAAGGAAGAAAATGCTTGAAGCTGATTGTGATAGTCACATGATATGACAACTATTGAATGATGTGTCTGGATTATGTCCTAATAAAAGAGTTTGAGGGGGTAAACAAGAAACAGAAAATAACAAATCTCTGGCAGGTGTACCTTATGATCCTCAAGGTAACATCCTTTTATTCAACACTTTCAAGAAGTCTTATGCAGCAGATTCATCCAATCCAATGGTTCACTTGATTTCTTGACTTTTGCTTCTGTTGTGGTTTGAAATGAATGACAGCCACTATAATGTTACGATAATTTAAAAGAGTCTTTATTCGGTTATAACTGGACTGCTAGAATTTAAAAGCGATTCTTTGATTGGAGTCCCGAGTAGACATTTCAGTCCATCTATAAAGGCAAAAACTCATTTATCATTTGTCTAGGACTTATGCAAGCATGGACAGAAGCAGAAAGCAATATTAATGTTATTATTCTTTAAAGCTAGTGAGCATTACACAGTATAGCACTGATTATAACATTCTGTTTAATAACATAAAAATAGGAATCTACTGGTTACAACATTAAAAGCAAAAATATTATTAATTACAATGTTCTGATCCGGAGAACATGAGTGCATTCCAAAATTATTCTCTAGCGGGACTTTCCGAGATGAGAGGGGAACGGAGCAGGTCATCCAGCAGTCAAAAGATGGCATATCAGTGGCTAACACTAGTATGTCTCACTTCCATGAGCACTTATTGTGCATGCCAGCCAGATGAAATTATTGACAATACCAATATATTATTGATTTCTCATTATATTACTTATTAGTCCACTTATGAGGAGTTTGGTCTTCTTTATAATGAGTTGTAGTCCATGCTGAAGGCTGCAGTATTTGACTTTTATCAGCAAATGTTTCAAGCCAATCTTCAATCAAGCAAGGTTTTGTCACTTGCATATGGAAGGTTGTTAATATGATTTTTTCCCAAACCTGATGCCACGTTTTCCTTCAAAAAATTCCAACATCTCAGATTACTTTGTCAGAATATACATTTAATAAGTATGGGGAGAGGATAAAATCCTATCACATTTGTTGGGAGCCGATAGCCATTAAGACTCTGGCCTCAGACACGTAGGAGAAACTTGGCCGCTTTCTAACAGCAAGGCTTTGTTTCCTGCCCAACTTCGCCCCCACATTCCAAATTACGTGCTCAGTAGCATGAGAAATTGCGATAACTGACCTTGTTACCATTAGTCAAAGTACTGAGCACCCATTGAACTGCAGATATACCATATTAGGAACATCGTGATAAGTTCACCCGGTAAGCCTTGATTTGCATGCAGACGTCGCCACGGACGTCTTTGAGTACTGTTGCGCACCCTTTGTACCTTATTGGGAACATGTGGCTGATTAGTTGTTGTACAGTGTGCGGTTGTTACACAGTGTCCTTCATTGGAATATGTGCCTCCCACTTCCTTCTCTGTTGTGAATATATACCCAGAGTTTTGGCAAAATAAACGGGCTTGATCAGCACTTGTCTTGCCCCACGTCTCTGTGTCTTTTTGCCATCCAGGTTCGTTGCCTCTCCAGGTCACCGCGTGAGGGTCTCGCTGGACGAGACCCTAACACACATTGGAAAAGAACTAAAACCCGAGAAATAAAATCATCAGCATACAGACAACTGATCTTTGACAAGGACCAAAAGATATCAAATGGGAAGCAGATGCCCTCTTCAACAAGTGGTGCTGGAAAGAATGGATATCTACCTGCAGAAAGATGAAGCAAGACCCTTATCTCACTCCGCGCACAAGATTAAACTCAAGGTGGATCACAGACCTTGTGGTAAAACCCCAAACTATTAGGACAATCAATGAGGGAATTGCGACCAACCTGAGAACTTTGGTGCAGGGAATATCTAGGCTATCGGATATAGGTAAGGACACAAATACAGTTGAGTCACTAATTGGCAAGAGGGGTATACCGAAGATAAAATGCCTGTGTACATCGAATGAATTCAGCAAGAGAGTAATGAGAGTGCTGACAGACTGGGAAAATATCTTTAGTAATGACACATCAGACAAACGCCTTATTAAAATTTATAATACTCTGCTTGCTTAAAAAAAAACAAACCACCTAATTACCCACTGAGGAGATGGGCAAAGGACCTGAACAGAAATTTCACAAGGGCAGAAATCTGAATACCCAGTAAATATGAGAAAATGTTCCTGATCATTAGCCATCAGAGAAATACCAATTAGAACAACTGTGAGATACCACCTAACACCCTCAAAGATAGCCAGAATTCTATCAATTCACAAAATCAGAGAGTAACAAGTGTTGGAGTGGCTGTGGTGAGATGTGAACATTGGTCCACTGCTGGTGGACTTGTATGTATGTACAGCCATTATGGAATTAGATTTGGTGAAGTGTAAAAGAGATGGAAATCAAGCTACCATAGGACCTAGCAATTCCCCTATTTGGCATATCCTCAGAAGAGGCAATAAATGAACCACAGTCAGATATCTGTGCCCCAATGCTCATCATGGCGTAGTTCACAATCGCACGAAGTTGGAAACAACCCAAATTTCCATCAACAGATGAATGGATTCAAAAACTGTGGTACATGCATACACTGGAGTACTACACATGCCTGAAAAGCAGTGATGAATGCATGAAGCACATTGCCGCATGGGAAAAATTGGAGGAAATTATGTGAAGTGAAATAAGCAAAGGGTAAAAGGAGAAGTAAACCATAAGTCCACTTAAGTAAGCTTAAAAGGCAAAAGAGATATAGGGGGAAAGTTACTATATGAATACATTCCTGGGGTGAAGTCCAGGTTAGTATGGCAGGGGCCAGACCCAATCCAGGGATACATATGACAGTCAATGAAAAAGGAGGGGAAAAGCAAGAAAAGTGGGGGGAGGCATGGGTAATAGGGGAACAGGGCACTAATACATCCAAGGGGAGGGTATTGTTTAAATCTCCACAGGAGTGAGAGAGAGGGACCAGACCTCAACCTGGTGTGCCAAGATATGAATTCAACATACTGGCATGATGCAGCAGTCCAATAGAGAGGTCTTCAGGGGAAGCCCCAATCCCAGCTACATGTCCAGCCTCCCTGCCTGAAGAATCATCAGTCTGATGGTTCCCAGGGTGACTGATGGAGAGCACTGAAGGAAAATGGACTACAAAGGACAACACTGAAGCTACAGCTCTGGGAGAGGGGCACTTCTGAACAGAGCACATGGGAGCAAACTATGAGTGAAAGAGAGAGTAGAACACACCCCTGGTCCACCAAGCCCAAGGATGATATTCCTGCTGGGAGCAGCCAATGCACAGAGAGGACCATAGGGCTGGCCTCAGCACGAGACACGATTTCCATCAGTGACCCATAGCGCTACAGGGCATAACACGGTGTGAGACACGGTGTGAGACACGGTGTGAGAATTGTCTCCAATCTGACCCCACCACACCGGGCAGAACCACTAAGGGTGTTTGACAGAGCAACAAGGGGAGTAAAGCAATGAAGTCCCTGAGGAATCCCAAAAATGGACTTTGGAGCCAGGGTGTAACATCCCATGAGACTCGACTGGCAAACACTCATAATAGTCAACAAACAAACCGGGAACTATTTATAGACTTTTCTTTTTTGCTGTTGGTTTGTTTTGTTGTTTTCTTTTTGTGCTTAATATTGTTCTTGCATGTCTATATAGATAAGGTAGGCGGGGTAAACAATCCTGAGGAGAAAATAACAGGACTGATGGTTCCGGAAGGGACACAGGAGATGGGGAGGCAGGGGAAAGAAAGGGGGGAGCCAACAAAAGCAGGATAGGAGAGCAACAAGTGATGTAAACTTGATGGTGAGGAAGGCGCAGGAGGCCTGATGGCGTTTGATCAAGTGCAATGTATCCACGAGGAATTACTGAAAACCAAATGAAGGTTGAAAATGATAGTGGGACAAGAGGAAAGTAAAAGGAAATAGGGAAAAGAACTAGGAGGTAAAGGACACGTAGAGAGGTCTAAATAGAGGTATGTATTTATATATAATGATCAGTAAATAGATCTATTCAAGTACTCCCTCAATGCAAAAATAGTTTGTTCTAATAACTTGCCATTCTTTGGTGCTCACCTTCCTGACTCAATCACTGAAGGCAAAATGGGCACATTAAAAAATGTGATGAAGAAAGCTGATGCTGCCCAGATATCAAAAGATATAGCATCTAGGGTCAGGAAGGCTTGAAAATTTAAAAAGCGTCAATTTAGCTGAGAAGGAATAAAGACCACATGGAAGAAGCACACCAGCCTGTGTGATCATGTTGTGTCAATGGGATCAACTATCAGGCATCAAAGACCCAGAACAAAAAACCATATCACTGTGAAACCCAAGGCCATCTGTAGACATTTTGACACCCCCTCACAGAAGGGTCACAAGTAAGAGATGAGCCAGTCAGGGTGAAATATAGCACCAATGAAACATACTACTTTCCTCTAGTTATTCAGTGCTTCTTCTCCTCCTCCCCATTATCATGACCCCAATTCTAGCTTACAAATGCAGCTAGACAAGAGCATGTACACGATACAGATAAGAGCTGGAAACACAGGGATCCAGGGCAGATAACCCCTTAGGACCCATAATGATGGTAGCTATACCAGGAGGGGAAGGGGAAGGTGGGAGTAGAAAGGGGAAAGCGATCACAGTGATCTACATGTAAACCTCTCCCAGGAGGAGGACCAACAGAAAAGTGGGTGAAGGGAGACAGCGGTTGGTGCAAGTCATGCAAAAAGTAATAATTTATAAATAATCAAGGTTTTATGAGGGAAGGAGGGTGGGGAAAGGAGAAATGAGAAGCTGATACCAAGGGTTCCAGTAGAAAGAAAATATTTTGAAAATGAAGATGGCAACATATGCACAAATGGGCTTGACACGATGGATGTATGTATGGATTATCTTTAAGCTGTAAGAACTGCCAATAAAGTTATTTTTAAAAATTCTTGTAACATACTTTCCTGATTTTAAACCATTCCGTATTCCCTTGTTCTGTTTGCACAGCAGCCTCTTGATCCACGGACAGGTTCCTCTTGGGTGCAATGGAGTGTTCTCTAATGCCCATTCTTCCCAAGGCCATCCAGAGTTTGTTCTAAACCACACTGCTCCTGTGTTGTAGGTAGCGGAAATTTATTGTTTCCTAACCTCCCACTGATGTGTATATCTGAAAAATTGGGTATGTCCCAGAAGTGGTGGTGGATTTCAGCTGAAATCTGCTCAACCTCAAACGGCATTCTCATTATTTGGGCCAGATGGTTTCTCTGAGATGTCTCAGATTCTCTGGAAATATCTTGGACTTGACACATTTCTTTAGGGACCTGGAAGATGAAAACTAAGACTCTAAATGTGAAATAGAGACAAGGATCTTGCCTCAGGGACAGCAAACAGATAATGCCATCCCTTACAGCCAGTCATGTAAAACTTTATCTTTCTACCCATCAAAATTGGAAGAATAGACATTTTTTGCATGTGAAAGCATTATATATGTTGTATTTATTTCTTGAATAATGAGCATAAGTAACATTAGATATGCAAGTCTGTTTTTGCGTGAATTGAGTGTGTTCTATATTGGATTTTGAAGATATGGATTTATTGCTCTATTCAATATAAACAGGGCAAACAGATTCGGATGCATTTTCACCCTCTATCTCTTTCACATCTCAGTACCTTTTCCGGGTCCTCGGTGTGTTTTAATATCTTACTGATTTACAGAGATACATTAACTGTATCAACTTGCTGGGATCATAATTCTCAGTGGTGTGAAAGTTTTGTAATTCTGTCAATTTTGAAGTCTGGTCGAGTAGTGGGCAGAGTTTGTCTATTAATCCAGAGTTGACAGCTTCAAATTGAGTAGGTCTCTAATTGAGAAAGATAAGAAGTCTGCTCCTATAACGGCATAGTGCAGTGTTTACTGAAGTACCTGATACTGCCCCTTGAGGGGAAATGGAATGGTGCACGTGTATTTTATGGGAGAAATATGTGGTTCCCATAAGGAATTAGAAACTCAAGGGCAGTTCTACCCTGTCCTAAATAGTCACCATTAGTATGCTCCGACAAGGGGCAGTGAGATTTTTTGTAATACTTTATTCTGGATTATGGGCTATAGTAAAAACGTTTCAATAGTCAGCAAGGATGTGGGTAATTTTTTTCCATTTTCCTGCTAGGGGGCATGCAAAAGGGCCACTAAGTTTGGGAGCATATGATTGACAGCACTAGTTCTAGGGAACAGTTCTAATCTGTTCATAGGTTGGCTGTGAGGGAGAATGGACACCATATTACTGGGTTTTAGTTTATTTTACATTTCTGGTATAATGTGGCCTCAGAGAATGGATCAGTTGGGATGGGATCATGTATGATCATATTCCGTGGTAAAGGGATTCAGGCTATGATAGCAAATCCTTTATCCCTTCATAATCTTTTCTGACCTAGATGTAAGGGGATTTTCCTGAGGTGTGGCTCCAGAACATTTCCTCTCTGATCTGATTACAGCAAGAAAGGAGACCTGGATCAGAGCTCTGTGGACTAGCAGTCTCTATGCAGTGAACCTCCCAGATTCAAGGTAATGCTGAAGCATACATCTATGGTGCTGTCTAGGGCAGATTAAGCCCACAGACATTGCAAGCAGACAAGGACCTTGCCCAGACACAACAGAATAAGAGAGCCTTATCCTATGACTGATGGGATATGTAACAAAAGATATGAAATTCTACCCACCTAATCTATAAGAAAGTTAATTTTGAATGAAAAAAAAAACAGTTAATGATGCTTCCTTCATAAACACACTTAATAACTAAGGAAATGTGCTGGAATCTTCTCCAGAGATCAATAATCTAAACACATCTGGTTTGGGATGCAGTAATGGTTACTGTACTATAGAGAGATGGAGCTCTTTTCATTAGGTATTGGGCTTTTAATACACAGTCAAGGCAGAGTTGATTAGGTATTGGGTTATTAATCCCAAGGTCAGTGCTTTGAATTTACCAGCCAATACCCAGGGCAGATATGGGGTCATATACTCCTGGAATGATTTACAATATCATAAGACCAACAGTAGCCCTCATGGCAGAGTGGTTAACAGGTGGGCTGTGTACCCCGAGGTCTACAGTTCCCAACAGTCTGCTGTCCCAAGGGTGAAAGACAATGCTATCTGAGCCTGTAAAGAATTACAGTCTCAGAATCCCACAGGCGTCATTCCTCCTATGAGGTTGTGTGGCCTGAGAACTGAATGGAAAGCAGTGAGTCTGAGTCTGCTTGTTAAGTCAAAGGGGAACTTCCCCTATTTTCTATAAAGCTGCTCTGAGTAGCAATAGGCATCATGGTAGTGAATTTGTGCTAAGGGCCAGAGCCAGAGTTGACTTTTCAAAATGTCAAAACCATATGGCGTATAAGAGATCCAGTTAGATGAAGCTATTTCTGGAAGGGTTTTGCTCGTTCCTCCTTCCCTTTCACACTTTTCTGTTATTGAAATCACTTGGGTTGGTGGCACAGTGGATAATGTTTAATGGCTGCGGTTTTATGCTGACTTGGCTGGGCCAGGATTCTCAGAAGTTTAGGAATTACGAATGAGCTTAGGTGACAGTGTTCGATATAATGCCATCACTTCCATGAAGAGATTTGCTGTCAGCAGCCAAGTAGTGGGAGGTGTTATCCTGTTGGGTGTGGTTTTCCCCGTATAAATTCAAGTACATTCTATCTGCAGCTTTTGTCCAGTTCTGGGGACTTCCTAGACGTGTGGATCTCCAGATGTGAGAGAGCATCTTGACATATTTCATATATAGCTTGGATTCATCAATCTGCACAGCCATGAGGAAGGAGCCTACCATCTGACCTTCCCTTCTTATTTCATTGTGCATTCGACCTACTTGAGTCAAGAGAAGGGTCCAGACTGATATCTGAGCCTTGCCAGCCTCTACAACTGTGAATTGAAAAGGTGAGTAGTATGACTAGAAGGTTTCCTAACTATTTCTGACACAGGTGGCAGGATGGGAGAAAAACTGGACTTCCCAATCTAGTACAGTGCATAATCTTGAAACTCCACAAGAGAAATTCTCCCCTTTCCTATAGGATCTCTAAGAGTCAGCATTGACTCCAAACCTTCCAGTGAGTAAGGGTTCTGGGACGAAGGTTGTGGAGGGCTGGGCTCTCCCTGAGCTTTGAGCAGATGACTTATCATTCATAGTCCAGGATACCTTTTGGAGCAGATTGATCAGAATGAGCTCAGGGACTCACACAGTATTTTGGAGTTTTCCATGCAGAGTTTGTTGCTAAGTGAGGTTTCACCGATTGCCTCTCTGAAATAGAAATTTCCCCACCATTGTTCTTGGCAGCTGTTGCCCAGATATATCGAGAGACATTGAAAGTCATGGTGGAGAGCTGGCCCTTCATCTCGCTGCCCCTGGTTGTTCTAGTGACAATCTCACAGGACATCTTTTGCTTGTGAGAGGCAGTTGTCTTCATATTCTAAGTTTCAAGAGTATTTAGATAACATTTGATAATTGGTTGTTTTTAATTTATGGTGGCCCGTGTTTTCCGGAGAAGAACCGTGCCTCATAGTGTTTTCAGAGATTGCTTTTTCAAAAGTAAGTCACCAGGCCTCGCTCTTAAAGTGTCTCTGAGGAGAAACCAACTATCTTCTAAGTTAGCTGCTAATCATTTTATCTGTTTGAATTATTAGGAGCTCCAACTTTAAAGAATTTACCATGAATTTCACACTTATTCAAGGAGAAAAATGGCACACGGTGATGTTTTTATTTTGGAGGTTTTAAAGAATTTTTCCTAATTCTTCCATTTAAGATTTTTAGGTTGACATTCATATTTGTTTTGTTTCATTTTTTAGTAAAATTCTCCAAGCTTTTAGGAAAAAGGGGCATTGCAGTTAGTTTGCCGCTACTGGTGTTTCTGAGTTGATTACTAGGCGTGGTATAAGAGTGGATCAATTAGAAATCGGGTGGAGATAACACAGGCCTAAATAAGAGACTGCGATAGGATTTTCACATTGGAATCTGGGTAGGTCTAACCCATTAAGAATTGTGCTGGGAGATTTGCTTTTCTGTGGTGAGGCTTTTAGATGCAAAATTCATAAATTCTATTTATGGATCCTAAAATGTCTGACTTTGACTGTAAGTCTTAGGCTGTTGTTGTTAAGGGCTATGGAATTGTTCCTGGCTCATACTTACCCTCAGAACTGACTCATAGTTATTCTATGTCAAAATGGAGGAAATACTGCACAATCCATGGCCATCCTCACAGTTGCTATATTGGAGATCCTTGCTGCAGTTATCATGTCAATCCTGCTCAAATAAATGTTTATACTAATCAGTGCTATAAAACCATTGATGTAATCATTCAGCTTGTTATTTTCATCTTAAATATGCAATTCATTATATGAAACCCAATTCCCGGAATCATGAAATTTGGCTATAAACTATCTCCTAGCTGTCCACACTTTTACAGTTTTGTGCTTGGGCCCTTGATGCATCTTTGTGTTGTTTCTAGGTGTCATTGAATGTGTTCTGAATCATAGTAACCCCAGATACAACAAGACGTAATGCTGCCCAGTCCTGTGCCAGCCTCACACTTGTTTTGCTTGATTCCATTGTTGCAGCCACTGTGTCCATCCATCTTGTTGTGTGTGCATTCCATCATGTTGGGAGCTTTTCACTTTTCTCCAGACCCTTCACTCTGCCAAATATGCTGTGCTCTCCAGAGACTATTCTCTTTTGACGACATGCCCATGTTGGCTTTGCTTGTCTCTAAAGGCATATGGGTCTTCCTACTTTCAAGACAGTGGGTGTTCTATTGGCAGTTTATGGTACTTTCAAATTCTTGGCTGGCACCACAATTCAAATGGATTGATTCTTCTATCTTCCACGTTTACAGGATTAGCTTTAGAACTAGATTGGTTTCTTCTAAAATCCAGTGAAAATTACATTAAAATAATTATATAATTGTTATGTAGCACACCCCATTACAAACCTGATAAATTTGCCTCATAATGTAACTGAGAGAGCGTGGCTTCAGGCTGTACCCAGACAGGTTTTCATATCTGGATTCTAATCATTTTAGGTCCTGCAGTCGGATTGCTTTCCAGGGTGCCAACTCTAGACTGGTGAATCCCCTGAAGTCTGATTCAAGGATTTGGAACCTGCCAAATGCTGTTACTGGTAAGTTCTTTTTCTTTTTAAAAAAATAATTTAATGTGGGCTCTTACACATATTGCAACAATCCATAAGCCAACTACATTAAGCAAAATTGTACACATGTTGCCATCATTATTTTGCAAATATGATCTCTCTACTTGATGCCTTGTATCAAGACATCTTTTATCCCTTCCTTCCCCCAGTAAGTTATTTTCCTGGGCATGATCTTTCTGTCTGACATAGGCATGACCCACTCATGACATTTACTGGACCTTCTCTCATGCCAATCCTGTGATGTTTCTTGTCTCTTCCCCAAAATATGATTTTTTGAGGGGGGTCATGATCCCTTATTTTGGTGTTATTAGAGGCTCTCAAATTGGTCTGCATAATATTGGCCCTCCTTTAGGACACACAGATATGCTATAAGGTCCTCACAGTGGTTATGCTTTAGCCTGTTGTTGCAGTCACTGTGTGGATGCGCCTCCTTTGGGTCTTATGCTTAACCTAGCAAGATGTTCTATTCAAGACTGGTCTCACTGGAAGACATATTCAGATTCTATGAAACAATGTATCCTACCACACGAAGGCTGATTGGACAAGAATACTGTCAGAATATGAAATCTAAAGCCTAAAGGTGTGAGGCTTTATTGGTGGATAGCAGGATACACTCTCTGGGATTGAAAAGTCCGCTGTGGAATCAAGATATTGCTCGATGCACAGAAATAGATTTACTTCACCGTAACTTTACCTTGTTAGTGACAGTTGCTTTCATAGTGTAAGTTTGAAGTTCTTTTTTAATGTATTGTGAAATATTTATTTCTAATTACAAATAAATGAAATTTTGTCTTGAAGCATGGTGTAGCATGGGTAACAGTCTTAATATAACAACAGTAAATGACATTGTTACATTTAGCGACAGTGTGCGTAAAAAGCCAACTGTAAGTGTGAAGGTTGAGATCGCTTCTCGCTCACCAGATCAGAAATTCTCAGGCAGTCTTTGCAAGAGCCCAATAAAGACCATCTTTCATAACAAGTGTACTTATGTATTTAGACTTGATAACCAACAAGCTGGAAAACCCTGTTTCACAAAGATATGATGTTGGAAATGAAAGAAGAAGGTGCAACACAGTATCAGACCGAATAGGATATGACTGCACACACATGATCCAGAATTTTATAACTGGCATTGTAGAGAAATCAGTTCTTGCTGCATCACTGTTAATAAGTTCAATGAACTCCTCTTGTGCTGCCTCAAGAGCATCTTCAACTTTGACTGTGAATGGGCTTCTGGGAAGTGTAAATGGGGTGTCAGGTAGATTTGGAAAGTACTAGAAAATTTCATCTGCAAGCATGTGCAAGTGTTCTTTCACAGAAATTATCGTAATCCTTTCATCTGGTTCAATTACATGTTCTTCAAAGAAAGCAGTTAAGGTAGGCAACGTGTGAATTTTATTTTCATCCCATTTTTTTTCCAAAGCTGAAGTTTCATTTGGAATGATCAGATCTTTTCAGAAAAATTAAGGCATGTTGCATTTGGTCCTTGCAGTGATAAATTTAACTCATTCAAGATGGCAACCAAAGAAGCTATTTTCTGCAGTTCATTTTTATTGCTGAAAAGTGTTTTGAACTGCGGTCTTGGTTAAAAAATGTATTGAGTTCATCACGAAGCTCAAAAACACTTTTTAAAACTTTTCCTTTTGACAACATCTCACTTCTATGTGAAATAGCAGAGCATTATCCAGCACATCCAACTCGTTGCACAGTTGAAAAAACAGTCGACTGTTTAAAGTGCTCACCTTTAGAAAATTGACAGAATTTATGACGTTTTTCATTGCTTCTTGTAACTCTTGTGACAGCATCTTCATTGCTAATATGTGACAATGAATCATACAGTGAGTTTTGATGACTTTTTGTGGCTCCTTCAATATCAAATGATAAAGTTCAGATGGACAGCCTAGCATAACAGAGGCACCATCTTTGCAAACACTACAAACCTTTTCCCAAGAGATCATATGCTCTTTCAGAAATGAACCAACTGTATCAAATCTACCACGTGCAGTAGTTGTCATTTCAAGAGGTCTGTAAAAAAGAAAGTCAACTTTAAAGTTGCCATCCTTAACATACCTGAGGTAAACCAGTAACTGAACAGTTTGCAACGTCTGTAGATTCATCAAGCTGGATGCTAAATATTGGAAGTGGAGCAGATTTAATTTATTGGAAGACCTAATAAGAATATCAGCAGACATGACATCTATTCTGCAGACAGTGTTGTTAGATAAAGAAATTGCATGCAATTTTGTCACAAATTCGTCTCTCATCATAACTCAAACAATGTCTTTGGCTGCTAAGCAACAGTAAATGTTCAGCAATGGTGTGAGGTTGCAGAGTCCTGCCTGGTGATTCTGTGTGCCACCAAATAGGAAACTTCAATGGCTGCTATGTTTTCTTTGTGGTACTTTCCAACAGTGGCAAGTCTGGCTTTCTTGAGTCCATCAGCTTTGCTTTTAAAATAGTTGGTATCCTTGCCAGAGAAGCTCTGATGCTTGCTATCAAAATGGCGTTTTAATTTGTTTGGCTTCATAGGTTTGACTGATAGAAATTCACAACAAACAACACATTGAGGCTTCTCAATTCCTGCTGTAATTATTGAGGTAAAACAATACTGTAAAATGTCCTCCCTATATTTTCTTTTCTTAACCTTCTCTACATGATCCATTGTCAAGGGATAGTTTCCAGGGAGTTTTAATTTCTTTATTCATCTAGTAATCTCAGGCCAGTCCAGGGAAGCATGGGAGATTTAAGACATTCATTAGCAGGCATATTTTAAGAGTGCATATGGTTTGAGATTTGATAGGCAGAATCGATGTAAGTCTTTCTAGTTCCCAAGAAGTGTTTTCTTTCCCATAGCCTGTCCTTCCTCTTTGTTCAGAGGAACATAGGTATCCCAGCCTGGCTACCTGCCATCCCAGAGTTTAGAAAGCTAGTTGTTCCAGTTAGAGATTCATGTCATTGTGTTTACCAATTTGTTTTTATGGAGTGCCTCCGAGGGACTGCCTATCTTTTTTTAAAATTTGGGCCTTGTACACCTGTTATCACAATCCACACATCCACCCATTGTGTCAAGAATATTTCTACATTTGTTGCCATCATATTCTCAAAATATTTTCTTTCTACTTGAGCCCTTGGTATCAGCTCTTCATTTTTCCCCTCCCTTCACCACTCCCCCTCCCTTATGAACCCTTGATAATTTATAAATTATAACTATTTTTTCATATATTACATCAATGTCTCCCTTCACCCACTTTACTGCTGTCCATCCACCAGGGAGGAGGATATATGTAGATCCTTGTAATCTGTTCTCCCTTCTACCCCACCCTCCCTCCACCCTCCTGATATCATCACTCAGAACTGGTCCCAAAGGGATCATCTGTCCTGATTCCCTGTGTTTTCAGTTCCTATCTGTACCAGTGTAATTCCTTGGTGTAGCCGGATTTGTAAAGAAGAATTGGCATCATGATAGTGTGTGTGTGGCAGGGCGGGGGGAGGAAGTATTTAAGAACTAGAGGAAATTTGTATGTTTCATCATTGCTACACTGCACCCTGACTGGTTCATCTCTCTACAACCATTCTGTAAGGGGATGACCAGTTGCCTACAGATGGGCTTTGGGTCTCCACTCCCCACCCTACCTCAGGCACAAAGATGAGATTTTTTTGTTCTTTGATGCCTGATACTTGATCCTATGCTATGGACACTTCATGATCACACAGGCTAGTGTACTTCTTCCACATGGGCTTTGTTGCTTCTCATCTAGATGGCCACTTGTTTACCTTCAAGCATTTCAGACAGGGATCCTCAAACTATGGCCCGCGGGCCACATGCAGCTGGCCAAAGACATTTATCTGGCCCGCCGGGTGTTTTTGCCTGTTGTTTTTGTTTGTGTTTTTTTTTTTTTTACTTCAAAATAAGATATGTCTGATGGGGTCAGTGCACTTGGAGCTGTCAGAGTGTGGGAGCAGGATAGGAACCTGGTAGCACTTTGTCTTTCTGAAGCTTCTCTGGGGGCGAGGTTTTCCAGAATAGCCCACTATGTGTGTGCCAAGTGCAGCTACGAGCTGTTCTCCATGGGCTCCATGTAGGAGCACTTGCTGCCGTGGCCAGCCTTCACGGAGACCATCCACAATGATAGCGTGGCCAAGCGGCCCGAGTGCAATCAGCCTGATGCCTTTAAGATGCCCTGCGGTAAATGAGGCTGGCCACGGGCTTGGCCACGAGTTGCTCAATGATGGCCCCAAGCATGGGCAATCCCACTTCTGAATATTCAGCAGCTCCCTGAAGTACATCTCTGAAGGCAACAAATCTGCCTCCCAGAGGAAGTAAATGTGCAGCCCAACCCCCACACACCCCCAACAGCCACAGGTATTGGTCACCCTCCTTTAGAACTACAGCCTACAGACCTTCAGGCAGAGAGGGCTAGATGGGGTGGTGGGGAACGGTGTTTCCTGATGACGCTATGCCCTGTGCCAGGATGGGGCCAAGCGCTAGTTCATCTTGGCCTCCGAGGCTGGAGGCTGGGACTCTGCTTTTAGGGTGTCTGTGTCTTGAAAGATATAACACCCTTGACTTCTCTCCTCAGCCTGGAAGCCCCTCCCTGCCTGTCTGGTCTCACCCCTATGAGCCCCAATTCCCCAAGGGGCTCCAGCCCTCACCAGGGCCCATCCTGACCCCTAAGTTGTGTGAGCAGTTGCAACCACTACAAGGCCATGTCCCAGTCGGGGGCTCCATTCCAGTCACCCCATGAATCACTCTGGTCAAATCCTTCTAGGCTCACCAGGACACTGATGGTCTATGACCTGCTGGAGCATGCAGGCCCATGGCACCACCCCTGAGTTCCAGGTCTCCATCTGTGTGAGAGAGCAGCCACTGATCCATGGTCTTCCTACCAGTCCCTGGTGGGGCCTGGGAGGTCTTGTCGACAGTCTGTACCTGCCAAGCTTGCCCCAGAAGAGTATGTCCAGAGCTCCTGGTGGCAGCTTCACCCTTTCCCGCTTCACCCTCTTCAGCTTTCTGAACTGATTGGCTGGAAATTAATAAACAAGGAGACCCAGCAGGATGCCATGTCCATGACTGGGTCTGTCTCCACCCTTAAAAAAAAGTGCAGGGTGCATAGGAATTTGTTCATAGTTCTTCTTTTTTTTTTTTTAAACTATAGTCCGGTCCTCCAATGGTCTGAGGGACAGCAAACTGGCCCCCTATTTAAAAAGTTTGAGGACTCCTGCTTTAAGGTCCCAGATGCTATGTCTTTTGATAGCCAAGCACTATTAACATTCAGGTTTGAAGAAGTTTAAGAGAGCACTTGCTTTTCAGTGCATCTTAATTTAGGGAGACTCTTTTTGTCTCCCTAGAAAAAGCCTCATCGAATTTTCAAGGTTTGATTTTTCTAAGGTAGGTCACCAAAGCCTGTCTCTCAAGGAAGACAAATTTTCTGTTAGGTGCTAACCATATTAACTATCTGCGTCTCTTAAGGACTTCAAGTTCAAAGAATTACTATAACCTTTACATTTATTCATAGAGGAAAATGACACATTGTGATGTTTTTATATCTTTGGGGATTATAGCACATTTACGTATTTAAATAACTTTTCTGATAATTTGGGTTTGTGTTTATTTTGTTTTACTTGGCTTTGGGTAAAATTCTTAGTTTGCTGTTTCTCTGAGAGGATTGCTAGATATGGCATAAGACCACATCAGTTAGTAAGTGGATGGAGGTGACCTGGTAATAAATGGAAGATTGTAACAGGAATTTCATGGTAGAATCAGGGTGGGACTAACCCAATGAGAATTGTGTTGGGAGATTTGCATTTCTTTTATGAGAATATTTCACTGGGATTTGTAATTCATGAATTAAATTACACTTATGGATCCTAACATGTCTTTCTTTGACAGGCTGTTGTAGGCTGTTAAAGGCCCTGGAATTGGTTCTGACTCATACTCACCCTCAGGTCTGACTCACAGTTAGTCTATATCAACATGGAATAAATTTTGGGGTTTTTTTTTTTCTCTTTTAAAATAGAACATTTATTTATTTTTTTGCATTCATTCTTTATTCACTTATCTCTTTTTTTAACAATTTATTGGGGCTCATACAATTCTTATCACAGTTCATACATATACATACATCAATTGTATAAAGCACATCTGTACATTCTTTGCCCTAATCATTTTCTTTTTTTTCTCCTCTTTTCTTTTTTTACATTTTATTAGGGACTCATACAACTCTTATCACAATCCATACATATACATACATCAATTGTATAAAGCACATCCATACATTCCCTGCCCCAATCATTCTCAAAGCATTTGTTCTCCACTTAAGCCCTTTGCATCAGGACCTCTCTTTTTCCCCTCCCTCCCCTCTCCCCCCTCCCTCATGTGCCCTTGGTAATTTACACATCGTTATTTTGTCATATCTTGCCCTATCCGGAGTCTCCCTTCCCCCCCTTCTCTACCGTCCCTCTCCCAGGGAAGAGGTCACATGTGGATCCTTGTAATCAGTTCCCCCTTTCCAACCACTCACCCTCCACTCTCCCAGCATCGTCCCTTACACCCTTGGTCCTGAAGGTATCATCCACCCTGGATTCCCTGTACCTCCAGCCCTCATATGTACCAGTGTACAGCCTCTCCCCTATCCAGCCCTGCAAGGTAGAATTCGGATCATGGTAGTTGGGGGGAGGAAGCATCCAGGATCTGGGGGAAAGCTGTATTCTTCATCGGTACTACCTCGCACCCTAATTAACCCATCTCCTCTCCTAAACCCCTCTATGAGGGGATCTCCATTGGCCGACACATGGGCCTTGGCTCTCCACTCTGCACTTCCCCCTTCATTTAATATGGTATATATATATGTATATATATACATATACACACATATACACATACATACACACACTTATATCTTTTTTTTTTTTGCATGATGCCTTATACCTAGTCCCTTGGCACCTCGTGATCGCACTGGCCGGTGTGCTTCTTCCATGTGGGCTTTTTTGCTTCTGAGCTAGATGGCCGCTTGTTCACCTTCAAGCCTTTAAGACCCCAGACACTATCTCTTTTGATAGCCGGGCACCATCAGCTTTCTTCACTACATTTGCTTATGCACCCATTTGTCTTCAGCGATCCTATCATGGAGGTGAGCAGTCAATGATAGGATTTTTTGTTCTTTGATGCCTGGTAACTGATCCCTTCCGGACCACTTGATCACACAGGCTGGTGTGTTCTTCCATGTGGACTTTGTTGCTTCTGAGCTAGATGGCTGCTTGTTTATCTTCAAGCCTTTAAGACCCCAGTCACTATCTCTTTTGATAGCCGGGCACCATCCGCTTTCTTCACCACATTTACTTGTTCACCCAACATGGAATAAATTTTGTCCAATTCATGGTCATCCTCACAATTGTTATGTTGCAGCTGCTTCCTGCACTTACCATGACAATTCATATCAATGAACATTTTCCTATAATTTCTCTGAACCTTGTATTTACCAAGCCTGTTATTTTCCAAGGACTGATATGTTAGTCTAGTAGAGGTCAATGCCATTTCCTTGATATTTTTTCCTTCAAATAATAAAATAGTAAAACAATATAATTCCACATCAGTTACCATAACAATATAATTTCACATCAGTAACCAGTTTTTTGTTTTCTCTAAGAAAAGCTTTTAGTTTGAGTTCAGTGAAATATAGTTTGCCTCTGATTGCAAGTCATAATTAAATTTTAATTTGACTCTCTCTAATGTTCACGTACTGAGGATAAATGCATCCACGATGCAAATTATTTGTGACATAGACATGTTTGGCTTTCTGTTTCAATTTTCTGATTCTCATGCATATGGAATCAGGAGAGGCAATGATTTTAAGCTCTTAGATGCAAAATAAAAGTCATTGGTTCAACCTCACCAGTTGTTTCTTGGAGAAACTTAGAAAGGTATGCCTAGAGAGAAATGGCACAGTCAGACTCCATAGAGTTTACAGCCTTAAAGATAATGCTCTGGTGTAGTGCTACTGTATTCTATGGGGTGTTTATTCTGTGATAGTGTTACCTTGCTTGTCTTAGTAAAATGAGGTGAGTGTATTTTTCAATGATGCAACTTAAGGGGAGTTTGAACTGTCAGGTTCTGTGTTACATATGAAGCTGTGGATCATTGACCTCCATCCCACTCAGGGCTCCTTAAGCTATGCTTTCACTTTTATAAAGAGAATTGGATATATATATATATATATATATATATATATATATATATATATATATAATACTAAAATATTTCTAAAGGTGGTATAACTTAGGAATTGGACTAAAATTATAATATAAGACAGATTTCACAACTTCTGAATTGTTTTGTTTCACTCAATTTTTTGTTACTTTTGAGCTTATAGCAGGGGGTGTGGGGGGTGGACAGGATGAGAAAGACAGAACTGGATAGGACTGCCTATGATGGTTAATACTGAGTTTCATATCTCCTGGTCATTATTTGTAAATACTATGTACTTAAGATGCAATATCCCAAAGGCCACATAATATTAGAGAGCTTACACTACTGTCAGGTTATGTCTAACACATAAGGTTACAAAAACATCTTTCAAAGCTAATGTTTTCTGTAGCTCTACTGGTTTTTCCAAGGTTCGGCTTTTAGCTTTAATCAGGATGGCTATTGCATGTTTCTCTTTAAGTGCTTGATGAATTATCTGTTTTGTGTTGCTTAATTTTTTAAAAGATAATTCATCGTAAATTGAGTGTTGAAGTAATTCTATGTAAATTTTATTTTTCCTATTAAGTTCACTGAAATCTTCACTTTTTCTGTCCCATAGTGGAGCCCTGTGGGAGCCCCATTGGACTGCCAACCCAGCAGTTCCAGTGACCAGGTGCTCCATGGAGAAAGACAAGGCTTTTAACACTTATCAAGGGTTAGAGCCTGAGAAAAACACAAAGACATCTCCCCATGTCCTATAGGGCCGAACTGATGTCATCACTGCCATCCATAGCATTACAAATACTACATTTCTAGAAGGCACGTCACACCATGTCTTCTGGAATGTCTTCCCATGAATCTCGAATCCACTTCATGGCTCCTAAGGGCCAGCAAACAATCCCTGAACTAACTACAAGCTTTTCTCTTGTGAAGTGTTTTGTTTTGTTCTTTGTCAGTGGTTTGTTTTTGTTGTTTTGTTGTCTGGTTGTATACTGTTGCTTTGTTTTCCTCTGTCTTGTTTTCGTGCATGTTAGTGTCTCCACAGGTCTGTCTGAATAGGACAGGCTGGACGAACTATCTGGAGGAAAAACAACGGGACCGACAGTTCCGGGGGGACTTAGGGTGGGGGTTAGGGGGGGTAAGGAAGTGGTGTTAACAAACACAGGGACAAGGGAACAACATGGGACCCAAAATGGTAGAGAGGGTGGAGTGGCAGGCCTGGTGGGAAATGATCAAGGGTAAGGTTGCTTAGAGAAGAGATATACTAGCCCATGGTAGTAGGGCATGGTAGTAGGGCAGGAGGAAAGTCAAGGGAGATGGACGAAAGAGCTAGGAGTCAAAGGGCATTTGTGGAGGTGTAGAAAAAGACATGTACATGAAAATATATATAGGAGGATGGGGAAATAGATCTATGTGTCTATATTTATAGGTTAAGTATTAAGGTGGCGGAAGGACTTTGGGCCTCTACTCAAACACTCCCTCAATGCTTGAATACTTCCTTTTATTAAATTGGAACTCTATGATGCTCACTCTCCCGACACAATGGCTGGAGCCAAAGTGGGTGAACAAGTAAATGTGGTGAAGAAAGCTGATGGTGCCCGACTATCAAAAGAGATAGTGACTGGGGTCTTAAAGGCTTGAAGATAAACAAGCGGCCATCTAGCTCAGAAGCAACAAAGTCCACATAGAAGAACACACCAGCCTGTGTGATCGAGTGGTCCGGAAGGGATCAGTTACCAAGTATCAAAGAACAAAAAATCCTATCATTGACTGCTCACCTCCATAATAGGATCGCTGAATACAAATGGGTGCATAAGCAAATGTGGTGAAGAAAGCTGATGGTGCCCGGCTATCAAAAGAGATAGTGTGTGGGGTCTTAAAGGTTTGAAGGTGAACAAGTGGCCATCTAGCTCAGAAGCAAAAAAGCCCACATGGAAGAAGCACACCGGCCAGTGCAATCACGAGGTGCCAAGGGACCAGGTATAAGGCATCATGCAAAAAAAAAAAAAAAAAAGATATGTGTGTGTGTATGTATGTGTAGATATGTGTATGTGTATATGTATATATATGTGTGTGTGTGTTTATATCTATCTATCTATCTATCTATCTATATACCATAATGAATGAAGGGGGAAGTGAAGAGTGGAGACCCAAGGCCCAAGTGTCGGCCAATGGAGATCCCCTCATAGAGGGGTTTAGGAGAGGAGATGGGTTAATTAGGGTGCGAGGTTGTACCGATGAAGAACACAGCTTTCCCCCAGATCCTGGATGCTTCCTCCCACCAATTACCATGATTCTACCTTGCAGGGCTGGATAGGGCAGAGACTGTACACTGGTACATATGAGGCCTGGAGGCACAGGGAATCCAGGGTGGATGATACCTTCAGGACCAAGGGTGTGAGGGGCGATGCTGGGAGAGTGGAGGGTGAGTGGTTTGGCAAGGGGGAACTGATTGCAAGGATCCACATGTGACCTCTTCCCTGGGAGAGGGACGGTAGAGAAGGGGGGGAAGGGAGACTCCGGATAGGGCAAGATATGACAAAATAACGATGTGTAAATTACCAAGGGCACATGAGGGAGGGGGCAGAGGGGAGGGAGGGGAAAAAGAGAGGTCCTGATGCAAAGGGCTTAAGTGGAGAGCAAATGCTCTGAGAATGATTGGGGCAGGGAATGTGGGGATGTGCTTTATACAATTGATGTATGTATATGTATGGATTGTGATAAGAGTTGTATGAGTTCCGAATAAAATGTAAAAAAAGAAAAGAGGAGAAAAAAAGGAAAATGATTAGGGCAAAGAATGTACAGATGTGCTTTAAACAATTGATGTATGTATATGTATGAACTGTGATAAGAGTTGTATGAGCCCCTAATAAATTGTTAAAAAAAAAAAAAACAAGAAAAAAATGACTCCCTCTTCAAGAGATTATGTCAAGTACCTGGGTCCCCACAACAGGAATATAGCATTTATTTAATGCATGTGGTGATGCCGATAAAAGTAGGTCAGGGAAGCTATGTGAGATCAGATTGTAAACACCATGAAGGGAAGATTGGGATGCATTGCACAGGGTCTGAGGACAAAGAGGCGCATGACCCAGATTCAAGACTCAGTGCATGGGGAGCAAGATACACGTTTCCTAGCAGCATTTGGCCACCCCCACCCCATTTTCCCCTGTGTCATGGTTTTTAGTCCTCTTCCTGTCTCTGAGAACTGAGATTTAGATGTTTCTAGCATAACCATCAACTCCAGAGAGCAGAGGGAGGAGAATGAACATGGAATTAGGACATCTTCTCTGGGTCCTTGTTTTCTTCTTGGGAGACCCCGAGTGCATAAACCACAACCTGAGGTGTTCTCTCCCTATCAGAGGAGAACTGAAGGGAAACATTTTAATATTATTTTCTATTTTTATCCTTACACTTTCTTGTGGATTGCATGAAGTTGTATCGAGAAGATTAATATTCATTCAACTTTTCATACACTCTTGTTTCATTTCATTGACTGTAATACTCACAAACTCCTGTTATAATTACCTTTTCTTTCCAAACATTATGAATTTTCCCCTGGATAAATGTTGCCCTTTTAATCGCAGAAGTTTGATTATTCTAAGGTAATTGTATCTGCCCAGGACTATTGCTCTCTGGTAGTTTTGTGGATTATTTGACTGGAAGTTTTCCCAAGGGGTGAGTTCAGTCCCACACCTGAAGGGACGCTGACAGCCATAGTCTCAGGACTTCCACAAGTCTACCCAACCAATAAGCGTAGTCTTTTTATTTTTATTTTCTTTGTGTGTGTGTGTGTGTGTGTGTATGCGTGTGTGTATTGTTTCACTTTTTATCCCACTCTACCCAAGATCTTCTAATGCTATCTTTTCCAAAGAAGTGGGTACTGTTAGCAAGGCACCACCTCTTTCTTCTGGTCATAGAGTTCAGGAGACTCATATCCATGATTCATTACAGCATTGGATGAATGGTTTCCATGTGTTTTCAATGATCATCACTCTGGAAAGGGAGAAACAATTAGCTGCACCTCATGTGGCTTAAAGTCCCTAGTCACTCCTCTTAAAACCCAGATGTAGGACATTGTCTTTGTGGGCTGTTACATCAGCGGTTTTTGATGTTCCCGGAACTCTACGGCCTCCTCAGAGTGAAAGAGTTAACACACTGATGGTTTTCTTTAGTTTAGATGACAGTAGATCAGAGAAATATTTAGGACAGATTATGAAACTGATGAAGGTGAAATATTCCCCATGTTATACTTTTAACTTCTCTTCTGAACAGAGCTACACTGTCAGACAGACGGTAACAAGGGCCAGGTTGGCCATGAGTATTCAGAGAGTGACACACTCATCTTTGGCTTTAATCTGCACAGATGACACTCCGAGTAAAGTTGACAGTCCCTGAGATTTGTTTCCTCTTCTCAGGCAGCAGGAAGCACGGGGCAGAACTGGGCACTAGGACACACCTGAGAGTCTACTGAGAAAAGGACCATTTGGGAGATCAGATTTTTCACAGTCTTCACTAAGGAGAGAGAGGTATTTTCTATCCTGGACATAATTCCTCAAAGACAGTAAGGAGGGACTGTATGTGAGGGCCCAGACTCCCCAGGCTGCAGCCTCACACCAGGTTTCAAACCACTCTCCCCTGAGTGTGGACTGAGAGATGCACTGAGTGGAGAGGCACAGTTCAATACTGTCCGGGGTTAAGGTGCCAATGCCTGTGTGTTTGTGTCTTTGTGTGTGTGTTGTGTTATATTATTAGGATCAGGTTTTGTCCCACTCAACAGTCTCAAGACCCACACCTCCCCTGCATTGGGTGTCCAGGTTTAAGAGGCTGGAGGAGTCTGACATGGAGGGCAGGGCAGAAATATGCGAAGTGGAAGACATCCATTTTAGACCCACAGGTTACCTCCACAGGGGAAGCTCCTTCATCACCCAGCTGGAGACCACAGTGTGATTCCTTTCCATCCCCCTTGCAAAATGGGGTCTGCCACCCTAACTCTCCTCATTGCTCTTCTCCCAGGTCAGGATCACCACAGGGTTTGAGATGAATGGAGGGTGTGTGTGTGAAGAGGGAATCTCTGATCTTTGAATCCTACCTCCAAAGGTGTCTGTGCTCAGGTACAGCTGGTGCAATCTGGGGCAGAGGTGAAGAGACCCGGAGAATCTTTGAGTATCTCCTGTAAGACATCTGGGTTCAGCTTTACTAGCTACTATTTTCACTGGATTAGGCAGACACCTGGAATAAGCTTAGAATGGATAGGAAGGATTGTTCCTAGTGACGCTGACACCAGGTACAACTCATCCTTCCAAGGAAAAGTCACCATCTGCACAGACAACTCCATCGGCACCATGTCTCTGCAGTGGAGCAGCCTGAAGGACTCAGACACGGCCATGTATTACTGTGCAAGACACACAGTGAGAGAAACCACTTCCTGAGAGGGGCAGAAACCCTCAGCCTGATGCAGCTGCAGAGCAGGAGTCTCAGAGGTACCTATCAGTTCAACAGAAGAGGAAAAGCTGTCTGCTGTCTCCTAGAGACTGAGAACATGAGATCATCTCACAAGCCACTGACATGAGAGGGAGGCATCTCCCCACATGGGGAGCACTGATGCCTTTTATTGGATTGGATTCCCCTGGAGCCGCCCAGTCTGTGACAGCAGTGCTATAGAGCCGATGAGATAAAGTTTTGTTTGAAATTCTCAGAGTTCAGCATTTGCTGCCCTTGAAGAACGAGCAGGTGCATTGTCTTATAGGAAAGAAAGACCTCAGCTCATATTTCTTGGCCTTTTTCTCACCAACCATTCCCAGTATTATTAGAAATTCTTCCTGATAAGTAGCCTCAACCACCTCATGTGTTCATCTGTTTGCCTTATAACTTGATTCAAATTAATTTGGAGAGAGCTTTATAAAACTCTCCTGGTGGAGCACTGGCGCTGTGACATTAACAAACTGCTCATGGATCCCAGACCTTATATCAGTCAATTACACTCATAGGGAAATACTTGGTATAGTTTCCGGGTTAAAAATGACCTCCCCAGAAGGAGACTCGAGTCTGCTGAGTCAGGATGTACTTGGTTCAGAAATGTTTGCCTCCTTCCTTCCCCTCTTTCTTCTGAAGATGCTGGTCCTACCATGGGGTCAGTGTCAGGGAGAGAGCATTTTGAGTTGATTAGATTCAGGCAACACCCAGAGAGAGACCATGGTGTACAGGGATCTCTACTTTTGGTCAGTGCAGTGCTGACCTTGACCCTGCAAGAAACATTTCTACCTGCCCCTGACCTCTGTGAGCACTGAGGACTCATCTATTTCCGTGCAGGTGGACACAGACAGGGCAGTCAGTGTGGCCCTTACAGGACAGCTCTGGGGATGGACTGCATGGGGCTTTCCGACCAGCAAGGAGCACTCCAGACAAACAACAAGACCAGGATGCAGGAGTAGGTACATTGCTGAGCACAGGTGGGGCTTTCTGCTGTGTCTTGAGTTGGTTTTGTTCCCACCGTACTCAAAGAGATTCAGGGGAAACTCTATTTACAATTGCAGGCGTGTACTAGTGTCTCCTAAATTGTAACAAGACTCTCTCACTGACAACAAGTTGATTTTCTACCTAAAGTGACCTTATAGGACAGGCTTGAACTACCTCTGTAAAAAGTATTTGCATAGAAGTGGCTGGTCTTCCAATCCAGGGGTACATATGGTAGCCAACTAACAAGGAGGGGTCAGGAAGAAAGGGAAAAAAAGAGATGTGTGGTGGGGGAATAGGGCACAGACCCACCCAAGGGGAGTCTATTTTTATTTCTCCACAGGGAAAGAGGGATGAGACTCAAATCCAGTGTTCTTGGATGTCAATTCACCCTGATGGCATGGAGTGGGGAGCCAGGAGAGGGCCCTGAGGGCTCTGTCCCAATACCAGCTACATGGACAACTGCATCTCCTACCCAGAAGAATTTACTTTAGAGCACGGCACTAAGGCTGCAGCTAGGGGAGAGGGACATGTCCGATCAGAGTACACGGGAGCAAATGAATGGGGAGGAAGAGAGAGTGGAGGACAACCTGGCACACCCAGCCTGGAGGATGATATCCCTGATCCAAACAGCCAATGCACAGAGTGAACCATATGGCCAGCCCTACTTTGAAACACTATGTCCCTCATGGCTCCATGGACCTACAGGGGACAACACTGGAGACTCAGTGTCAGGATTGACTTTTACTGACCCCATGACACCGAGGCTAAACACTTAAGGCATGTGGCAGAGTAATAGGGTGAGCAGATCAGGGAGCTCCCAAGGAGGTGCAAAGGATAGATTTGAGGCCAGAGCATGGCACCCCATTTGACTCAATTGAAGGAAATGCCTACATGTCAAAAATCAGATCTTGATCTATTTACAGGTTTTTCTTTCTTTTTTCTTTTGGTTTTAATTAATTTACTCTTTTTTGAGTCATTGGTTTTCTTTTTTGTTGCCATCATTCTGTTATCTTTTGTCACTTTGTCTTGCTATGCCATGTTTTTTTTGGGGGGTGCATATTATTATCTCTGCAGATCTATCTACGTAAGATAGGCAGGATGAACAGTCTGGAGGAGAAAACAACGGGACCTATGGTTCCAGGAGAACATGGGAGAGAGGGAAGCTGGGGCAAGAAGGTGATGTTGCACAACCCAGGGACAAGGGAGCAACAAGTGATTCAAAATTGGTGACGTGGGGGTGTGAGAGGCCTGGTAAGGGGAATGTAACCAAGAGAAATTACTGAAACCAGAATGAAGACTGAGAATGATAGTGGGACAAGAGGAAAGGAAAAGGAAATAGAGGAAAGAACTAGGAGACAAAGGGTATTTATAGAGGTCTAAATACAGGCATGTACATATGTAAATATTTTATATATGATGGGGAAATAGCTCTATGTGCATATATTTATATGTTTAGTATTAAGGTAGCAGATGGACATTGGGCCTCCACTCAAGCACTTACTCAATGCAAGAACACTTTGTTCTATTAAATTGGCATTCCAGGATGCACACCTTCCCAACACGATCACTGAAGACAAATGTGTGCAAAAGCAAATGTTCTGAAGAAAGCTGATGGTACCCAGCTATCAGAAGATATATTATTTGAGGTCTTAAAAGCTTGAAGATAAACAAGCAGCCATCTAGTGCAGAAGCATCAAAGCCCACATGGAAGCCTGTGTGACCAGGAGGTGTTGAAGGGACGAGTTATCAGACAGCAAAGAACAAAAAATCATATCAGAGGGTGCCCACGTTCCCTATATGATCACTGAAGATTACTGTGTGCATAAACAAATGTGGTGAAGAAAGCAGATTGTGCCTGGCTATCAAAAGATACAGCATCTGAGATCTTAAAGGCTTGAAGGTAAACAAGCTGTCATCTAGCTCAGAAGCATCAAAGCCCACATAAAAGAAGCACACCAGCCTTTATGACCACGAGGTGTACAAGGAACCAGGTATCAGACATCAAACTACAAAAAATCATATCAGTGTGTGCCCACCTTCCTGATATGATCGCTGAAGACAAATGCATGCATGAGCAAATGTGGTGAAGAAAGCTGATGGTACCCAGCTATCAAAAGATATAGTGTCTGTGATTTTAAAGTTTTGAAGATAAATAAGCGGCCATCTACCTCAGAAGCACAAAGTCCAAATGGAAGAAGCACACCAGCCCACGTGACCACGAGGTGTTGAATGGCTTGGGTGTCAAGTATCAAGGAACAAAAATTCTTATCATTGTAAATAAGGGTGAGTGCAGAGTTGGAGACCCAAAGCCCATCTGTAGGGAACTGGACATCCCCTTACTGAATGGTCACGGGAAGAGATGAGTCAGTCAGGTTGCAGGGTAGAAATGATGAAACATACAACTTTACACAAAGGAAAATACAAAGATAGTCCACAAAATAAGTGATATGAAAGTGGCAAGTGTATGCCCTGTTGATAGTGGAAAATGTGTGAGTCCAGGGGCTGAGTGTGTGGGGTGATCAGGCAGTCCCACTGGGTTCCTGTTGGCACCAGAGTCATTGTATGTTATTTACTGCACAGTGTGGTGTCTATTAACAACTTTCCATCTTCTGCTGTCTGAAAATTAATGACTTTCTAAATTGCTAGTATTGTGATGAAGGTGAAACAAATTTATTTGTTTTTAACTTGACATTTAATTTCAGAAGTGTGACTATTTCTCAGAAAGTGTACTTTTGCATAAATGCTATTTGTTTCTGAAAGTTAGTGCAAATTTATATCACAAGTAGAGAATGTTTAAGAATAAAAATATATTTTATTCAAGGGAACAACAAGTGATCCAGATCGATGGTGAAGGGAGTGTAGGAGGCTTGGTAGGGTTTGATCACAGGTAACGTAGTTCCGAGAGGAATTACTGAAACCCAAATGAAAGCTGAGTATTACAGTGGGACAAGAGGAAAGTAAAAGGAAATAGAGGCCATAAATAGGAGGCAAAACACATATATAGGGGTCTAAATAAAGGCATGTACATATGTACATGTATTTTTATATGACGATGGGGAAATAGATCTATGTGTATATATTTGTAGGTTTGTTACTAAGGTAGCAGATCAACATTAGGCCTCCACTCAAATACTTCCTAAATGAAAGAATACTTTGTTCTGTTAAACTGACATTGCCTGATGCTCAACTTCCTGAAACTGTTGCTGAAGACAACGCAGATGCATAAGCAAATGTGGAGGAAAAAGCTGATGGCTATCTAAAGACAAAGTTTTTAGGCTCTTAAAGACTTGAAGGTAAACAAGCGGCCATCTAGCTCAGAAGCAACAACGCCCACGTGAAAGTAACACGTTAGCTTGTGTGATCACGAGGTGCCAAAGGGATAAGTTATCAGGCATCAAAGAACCAAAAATACCCTTTTTATTGTATGCTCACCTTCCTGATATGATCGCTGAAGGCAAATGGGTGTGTAAGAAAATGTGGTGCAGAAAGCTGATGGTGCTTGGCTAACAAAAGATATAGCGTTTGGGGTCTTAAGGCATGAAGGTAAACTAGCAGCCATTTAGCTCAGAAGCAACAAAGCCCAAAATGAAGAAACACACCAACCTGTGTGATCGAAGGGATCATGTATCAGACATCAAAGAACAAAATATCATAGTATTGTGTGCTCGCCTTCCTGACATGATCACTGAAGACAAATGGGTGCAAAAGCAAAATTGGTGAAGAAAGCTGATGGTGCCTGGCTTACAAAAGATATAGCATTTGGGGTCTTAAAAGTTTGGAGGTAAACAAGAGACCATCTAGCTCAGAAGCAACAAAGCCCACATGGAAGACACACCCCAGCCTGTGGGATGAGGATGTGTCAAACGTATAAGGTACCAGGCATAAAAGAACACAAAATCAATTCATTGTGAATGGGGGGGAATGCAGATTAGGGCCCCAAGAACCATCTCTAGGCAACTGGACATTCCCTTACAGAAGGGTCCCAAAGATGAGACGAGCCTGTCAGGGTACGGTGTAGCAATGATGAAACATACAACTTTCTATTGGTTCCTAAATGCTTCCTCACCCTCCCCTGCTCCTCTCCGACTATCATGATCCCAAATATACCTTACAAATCTGGCTAGACCAGAGGATGTACACTGATACAGATAGGAACTAGAAACACAGGGAATGAAGGACAGATGATCGCTTCAGGACCATTGCTGAGAGTGGCAATACCATGAGGGTGGAAGGAGGGTGGGGTGGAAAGGGGGAATCGATTACAAGGACCTACATATAACCTCATCCCTGGGATGGACAACCAAAAAGTGTGTGAAGGGAGACATTGGACAGTGTAAGATATGACAAAATAAAAAAATTATTAATTATCAAGGGTTTATGAGGGAGGGTAGAACAGGGAGGGAGGGGAAAAATGATGAGCTGATACCAAGGGCTCCAGGAGAAAGAAAATGTTTTGAGAATGATCATGGTAACAAATGTACAAATGTGCTCAACACAATGAATGAATGTATGGATTGTGAGAAGAGCTCCCTGTGCCTCCAATAAAATGATGAAAATGTGTGTGTGTGTGTGTGTGTGTGTGTGTGTGTGTGTGTGTGTATGGAGACTAAAAGTTTAAATTCTACTCTGTATTTTGAGCTGACTTTTTAAAGTCAGCATACTTCATGAAGACTCTAAGCACCCTCCTTCCTCCCAGCTCCTTTAACAACAAGCTGCCAGGAAGAGCATTCACTCTCTCTCCCAATAGCTAAAGTCAAAGCAAAACACATTCCAAAAATATTACATGACTGAGTCTTTTATATTGGCCTTGATATTGCCTTGGCCACTTCAGCCAATATATTAAAGATCAAGGGATTGGAATTTTCTTTTAATTTCCAGGATCCTTCTGCATTTAAACTCTGAAAATGTTCTTTGTGAATCATTACAATTATTATTGGCCATTCCTGCATTGTTTTTTTCCCCTTCAGTAAACTCTTTAACTTTCACTGAAGCTCTCATTTGGTCTTTGGAAGGAGGACCAGAAAAGGAAATCATATGTACATTTCTTGACCATTGATGTCAACCAATTACTTCTAAATTCCTTTAAAAAAAAGACAGAAAGGAAACAAACAGTATATGACAGTAAATTTACCATTTCTGGGAAAAAAGTTATCTTTGATAACTAATCTTCTGTGGCAAGATTATATTTGTTGTGAACATAACATAGTAGCTAAGGAGAATCAGAATACACTATAAGAACCATTATGAGCATTGGACATTCTGTTTGAGATTATTGCCCAACCTGCTTAATGTTGTGTCACAATGTAAATTCCACAGCCTGTCCATGAAAATTCCCCTTAGATATGAGATGTTTCCACAGATATTGTAGTGCCTCTTTTATTGCTCATAATTATTCCACATTTTCCTGCCTGATAACCTGTATCTGTTAAGTGAATTTATCCCAGAAAAAATTTTCTAGTACACCAAATGAGTATCAGTTTTGACTAAATCTGGCGAGGCAAACATGTCCACAAAAGACATCCCCAACCTTCAGGTCACAAGTCACATGGAACAGAAGGACTTTGTTCAAGGAACCAAAAGCCAACATAGATACATCACCAGACTAAATAGAGATGTGGAATCAAGAAGTACAGGGAGCCATAATTTATTAAGAATTATAGCCCTGTCCTAATCCAGATTCATGCTAATCCCTGTGAAATGTTTCATATCCATATCCTGCACATGTACTTATTGGTATACTTTTCTAAAACTGTAAACTTGGCTCATCACTATTTTTCAGGAGCTTACCTTGGGGAATCTTCTGGTGCAGTTCTTGCTGATCCAAGGAAAGCAGACCCCCTTTACTTTCATGCAGCCCCTGTCTTTTTCTCAGCAAGATCCCTTTTGGCAACATGTTATATCTTTCCTTGTGCTTAGTGTGTTTTATTGTTTGTTTTTAAATCACTTTATTAAGGGCTAATACAACTCTTTTTTCCCCATCTTTTAAAAATCATTTTTAACATTTTATTAGGGACTCATAGAACTCTTATCACAATCCATACATATTTATACATCAATTGTATAAAGCACATCTGTACATGCTTTTCCCTAATCATTTTCAAGGCATTTGCTCTCCACTTAAGCCCTTTGCATCAAGTCCTCTTTTTTCCCCTCCCTCACTGCTCCCCCCTCCTTCATGAGCCCTTGATAATTTATATATTATTATTTTGTCATATCTTACACTGTCTGATGTCTCCCTTCCTACTTTCCAACCCACTTTTTAGCTGCTCATACAACTTTTAACAAAATCCATACATACATCAATTGTTTAAAGCACATTTGTACATTCATTGCCCTCAAAATTCTCAAAACATTTGCTCTCCACTTAAACCCCTGGCATCAGCTCATTTTCCCCTCCCTCACCGCTCCCCACTCCCACATAAACCCTTGATAATTCATAAATTATTATTTTGTCATATCTTACACTGTCTGATGTCTCTCTTCACCCAATTTTCTGTTGTCCATCTCCCAAGGAGGAGGTTGTATGTAGATCCTTGTAATCGGTTCCTCCTTTCCACCCCACCCTGTCTCCACCATCCTGATATCGTCACTCTCACCACTGGTCCTAAAGGGATCATTTGCCTTGGATTCCCTGTGTTTCAGTTCCTCTCTGTACCAGTGTATATCCTCTGTTCTAGCCAGATTTGTAAGGTAAAATTGGGATCATGATGGTGGTCAGAAGAAGCATTTAGGAACTAGAGGAAAGTTTTATGTTTTATCTTTGCTACACTGCACCCTGACTGGCTTGTCTCCTCCCCGTGACCCTTCTATAAGGGGATGTCCAATTACCTACAGAAGGGCTTTGGGTCTCCACTCTGCATTTCCCCTCATTCTCAATGATATGATTTTGTTCTTATGATGCCTGATAACTGATCCCTTCTATACCTTATGATAGCACAGGCTGGTGCACTTCTTCCATGTGTGCTTTGTTGCTTCTGAGCTAGATGGTCGCTTGTTTACCTTTAAGCCTTTACGAACCCAGACGCTATATCTTTTGATAACCGGGCACCATCAGCTTTCTTCGCCACATTTCCTTATGCACCTATTTGTCTTCAGTGATCCTATCAGGTAGGTGAGCACACATTGTATGATTTTTATATTCTTTGAAGCCTGATAACTGATCCCTTCAACACCTCATGA
Organism: Tenrec ecaudatus; assembly: GCF_050624435.1. Classification (NCBI taxonomy): domain Eukaryota; kingdom Metazoa; phylum Chordata; class Mammalia; order Afrosoricida; family Tenrecidae; genus Tenrec; species Tenrec ecaudatus. The sequence goes on from NW_027458827.1 coordinate 285,464, forward strand.
TTGCACAGGCTTATGTGCTTCTTTCATGTGGACTTTGTTGCTTCTGAGCCAGATGGCCACTTGTCTACCTTCAAGCCTTTAAGACCCCTGATGCTGGATCTTTTGATAGCCGGGCAACATCAGCTTTCTTCACCAATTTTGCTTATTCACCCGCTTTGTCTTCAGTGATTGTGTCAGGAATCAGTGATTGTGTCGGGAAGGTGAGCATCATAGAATGCCAGTGTAATAGAACAAAGTATTGTTGTATTGAGGGAGTACTTGAGTGGAGACCCAATTTCCACTTGCTACCTTAATACTAAACCTATAATATATGCATCTTAAAGGGGCATTTTGAACCTATTTCTGAGGTGTGGTCTTGCAAGCATGCCCTCAGGGGCAATCATGGACCCAGGAAAAATGGCTGACCCCTTCTAGGAAATAGCTTCTCTATCTCTCTCTCTCACTCTCTGTCTCCCTCTGTCTCTGTCTGTCTCTCTCTATCATATATATATATATATATATATATATATATATATATATATATATATATATATATAAAATAGGTTACCACCTGTAGCCATAATTTCCTGTTTTAGTGTCATTTGCTTGTATACTTAGGCATTTATATCTTATGGACGAGGGGGATTATATTCTGGTAAAATCCTTATGAATCCTTATGATTCCCATGTTCCTCTTAGTCTCTATGAGGTTTCACCAGTAACTTGTATAATAGGAAATCATATATTTTTCCAAATATTATAATTGCCCACTACTTTCCTCAGGACAGTGTATCTGCCCCTCAGTTATCATTCTAATAGGTGGATACACAAGAGGGCACATTACTCTGCTGATGAAAACCAACCTAGGACAACCCTCCACTCTAGGAGAGAGGTCACAGGCATGGGCTGCCCAGGTCCCTGCATTCACCAAACAGCTATGATTATACTCAACTAACAGTGGAGTTTGCTGGCCTGAGATTCCCTTGTTTCAATCACAGTAATGAAAACAATATGATAAACAATGGATATGAGGCTGGGTTCCTGGGCAGGATGTCTTTACGTTTGCAGATGTCTAGGGCAAAATGCAGCTGGTAGAGTCTGAGTGAGACATGAGGCAGGCAAGGGCCTCTCTCAGACTCTGTTGACCTGTCTCCGCATTCACCACCAACAATTTTGACATGAGCGTCATTGGCCAGTGCCAGGGGAGGGCTTGCAGTGTCTCTCAGTTACTGGTACTAAATCCTATATACACTTGATGCATGGTTGAATTGCAGTCACCAGAGACAATGACAAGAACATCCTCCATATTCAAATGGTCAGGCTGAAAGTGAAGCATACACACTTGGATCAGAGTAACAAAGCAGCAGGAAAGGGCATCATTAAGCATCTGTATGCAAACCTCCCTACAGGGAGAGACTGGACTTCAGTGAGTGCTCAGGACCCTCAGCCCCAGGACTCAGTTAAAGAAGACAGAGCAGAAAGGAGTTAAAAGCTGGCTTTCTGCAGTGTCCGGGGCTTCCTCTCTATCTTACCATTTATCTTGATGACTTCTCTGGAAGTGTGGGTTTGTATCAAACATTGAATTTGAAACATTTCATTGTAATATGAGGAAATGTCCTTTAACTTCCAAAGAGCAGAAAGCCACACATGAAGGCACATCATGCAGAGGGGAAAAGGCAAACCTGAAGGATTTGTCAGCCCTGATGCAAACCCCTCCCCAGTAACTGGTATTTGGGAGGAGAGGATATAGGATGGTTAAAATTTCTCTAAAATTTACTCAGTCTAGGATAGACCAGCAAAAGCATAATGGGATCCTCAAGCCACATTTGCTCATCACAGCTGTTATATAGGTCTAAAAACTAACCTTCCTAAGTCCTGCTGCCATCCTCAGCCGGTGACTGACAGTCAGGACAGAAGAGGGGATGGGCTTCAGAGGACATATTTGTGTCTCCTGGAGTAGTGTGCTCCTGTTTTTGAAGCAAGGATAGATGCTTTTTCTTGAGTAAAACTCTTCTGTACGGTTTCCCTTGTGGTGTTGATTGAATAGCCCGCCAAGGTACTTATAATAGGTCAGGTTTTATATAGGATATTAATTTAAATAACTTTATTTTCTAATTTTATTTAAATAGAAATGAAAATCAATAAAGTTCAATGCAACTTTCACTTTATCTAATAAATTTCAGGAGACACTCAGGCACCATGTTGTGAGGAAGTTCCATCCAAAGGAGAGATCCAGGTTCTAGAATAAGGTCCTGGCCCTCAGTCCTGTATGCATTCCTAGTTTAAGCCAGGGAAGCTTGTCAGACTTAAGACAAAGCCATCTTGGAAGAAGAGACTTCATCCTGCTGGTGAGATTTTCAGTCGGACACTAGATAAGACCTGGAATGGGACCTTCTTCTCCATGCCATCTTTTAGTCATAGAGTCAGAAATTAAAAAGAAAGCAAACAATAATAAACTAGATATAATTTTAACCCACAATGTTTTATTCTTGTTTACCAATTAACAGAACACAACTTGAGAAAAATGGATTGGATTTTCCCTGGAGTCATATTTTCTATCATTTCCACATATCGGAATATTGAGGTACTTAGTTCACCTTGATTAAATGACTGACAAATCTCATCCCGTGGTTGGGACACTGGAAAACAATTTCTGTTCATCTGAGTTTAGAGCTCCAAATATTGGTCCTTCATAGTTTAGTGAGTATTCATGAGCTCATTCAGGATAAGTTTAGTAGATCTCATGGGGAAGTTATGTACAGAGGGATAATGTCAATAGATGGGACAGAATAAGTCCCAGACCAACCACAGTCATGAAGTGACCATGGCAGTCACATTCAGACAGGAAGGTGACTTGGACTCATGTGCAGCTACGTCACAGTGTGGAATTTACACTGTTCAGCTAACAAGCAGCAACAGAGGCTGTGAGTATAGAGTTGGCTGAAATGACAACGATTAGGTGATAACGGAACTAACTCAATGATCTCTAAGTGATCATGTCAGTGTCCTGTGCTTGTATACTTGGATATTGGTGAAATCTATGATTCTTTGTTGCAAAGCGGTGACTGATTCCCCTCTGAAAATTCTGGGCCAGAAAATTCCCCTCTGAAAATTCTGGGCTGTAACATTATTCTTGAATTTTCATGGTGCTTAAATATATATACCTATGTATAAATTTAAAATATTATAACCGATTTGAAGAAAATTAGTGTGGTCAATCCTAATCTAGGTGGAAATAGACTTTTCTTTGAGGGAGAGAAATGAGGAAGGAGTCTGAATGGGAATTGGGTGTTTTAACTGCGTGTTTACAGAGAGTGCTATTGCTTCCCAAGTCAATTATATAACAGTTTACAAAATGAGTGAATCTTAGAATCTAGAGAATCAATTCAAGGTTTATATCCCAGAGCAGTTATCAGAGGTCTGTGCCCAGGGTGCAAGTGAAGAGGCTGAATTGGGTTGGCAATGCTCACATTTTAGATGAACCAGATTCCCCTTTGAAAGGGGCATTGAAAACAGTGTCTATGGGGTCCAATAAATTTTAAGGACTGGTTGCCTAGATGGATCTTATTTTAACCCAGAGTTAAAATAAAGCCCAGACTTTGAAGTCACAGAGTTGAAAGTTTTCTTTCATAGAGCCCAAAGTCTCAAGTTGGAAACATCCTCCCTGACTCTATGGATCCTTGAATCTCCTTATTTATATCAAGACTGACCTCTGCTATCAGGAGCTGGGATGTGCTGTCTGTGTTATTTGTAGGAGTGCTGGAGTTGGTGATGACAATGGCCCAAAGAAAACCACTGAAGACGTTGGGGAGGTTGATAAGAAACTGCCAGGGTGTAAAGAAGAAAAGGCATTTGCAGAGCGTGGAGTGATGAAGATACTCTGGTGTCCACCTGATACTTCCAACCCACTATATCCTGTCCTCTCTCTGGGGCACAGAACCTATAGGAGCCCAAGGCAGGGCAGGGGCTATGAGGGGCTGGAAGGAGAGACAGTGAGCTCAGAAAACCTGGGCTTTCCTTTGACCTTTCCCCACATACGTCCTAAGGAGAATGATCTCTCATTATAGACTAACATGCATAAGATTCAAACAAAGAGTTACCCTTCATTTGGGTCCAAGGAAAAGGGGAGTCTGTTCACTATCGTTCTCTGTTTATAAGGTCAGGGCTCCCTGACATGCAAATCGTTCACTAAGCATTAGGTTAAAATTCCACCCTTGAGCACTGAAGACTATCCGTTCTCTTCTGACAGGACTGTGGGTCTCTTGGGAAAGCACCGCTGCAGTCTAAAGATGCCATTGCTATGGGTTCTCCTGTGCCTGGTGACAGTTCCCCAAGGCGAGGGTCTGAGACATCAATGGGGAATCTATAGGGATGATTGTGACTACGAGTGACTGAAAGAGAACAATTATCTTCATTTACAGGCCTCCTCTCCCAAGTGCAGCTTCAGGACTCAGGCCAAGGACTGGTGAAACCCTCCCAGAAGCTGTCCCCCACGTGTACTGTCTCTGGTTTCTCCATCACAAGCAGTGATTACAGCTGGAACTCGATCCGCCAGAACCTTGGGGAAGGGCTGCAGTGGATGGAAGAGATATATTACAATGGTGGTACATATTATAACCCGTCCTTCCCAAGCCGACTCTCCATCACCAGAGACACATCGAAGAACCAGTTCTCCCTGCAGCTGAGCTCCCTGACTACTGAGGACATGGCCTTGTATTACTGTGCAAGGGGCACAGTGAGGTGAAGCCAGTATGAGCCCCAAACACAAACCTCCCCTGCAGGGAAGACATTGAGCAGCAGGGGGCGCGCAGGACCCACTGAGCACAGACACACAGCCCTAGACAGGCACAGATGGATGACAGGGATTTCCTGTTGGAACTAAGGCTTCCTTTCATGTGTCTCTGACGCCCCAAGGACAGGTTATAATAATAATAATCTTCTTCTTCTTCTTCCTCCTCCTCCTCCTCCTCCTCCTCCTCCTCCTCCTCCTCCTCCTCCTCCTTCTCCTCCTCTAAATTTTCTCCTCGCTGCAGACTTTGAAGGAGGGACTAACATTCTCTGCTTGCAAAACAAATTAATTTGATTCTGAGCCTTCATGATCATCCTATCTGACCTGTTTCCTTCTTGAGAAACAGAGTATCACAGCATTTTCATCCTGTTACTCAAAATCTGATGACAATGAAATACAGGCAGGTACAGATTCATGCGTGTAATGCATGGTTTTAACAGTCCTGAGCTCATTGCTCTACTGCAGCCCAGGGTCAGGTGTCTCACAAGGTGTCTCTCTGCATCGCTCCCTCTGCACTGTGGGTCGTGATTGACTATTCTTCTCTGAGAAAATAATTTCGGTGACTCTGGGGCCTAAACTTGTGATATTTCCTTAGTGATGCAGCAAGCATCACCATTGGCTCCCTTGATGCAGAAACAAGGGTTCTAGGCACAGAAGGGTCCCTGACACTGGGAACAGGTGAATTGAATGACCTGCCTGGTCGGTGGAGTCATTCGTCAGGTCATTCACCGGAGTCACGATGAAGGGAACTCACAGTTGAAGGACAGCTTTGATTCCAAAAAACAGCAATTGTGTCCCAAGTGGATGAAATCACAGACTAATAGCTCAGAATGCTCTTTAGAATTGAGAACAGGGAAGATTTCACACACATTTTGCACATGTGTTCAGGAGGACCACTCTGTGTAGAGTGTCAGCAAGATGGAGAAATACCCTGAATTAGATGCGCACCCAGAGTGGCTGCAAAAAGGGTCTCAAAGTTAGGATCAAGAGGGGATGGTTCAAACTTACAAGTTTATGTATTTGTTCTATAGTATACACAGCCATTATCCGCAAAACTGACTCAAAAGCACTTAACAACTTGTCTGATGAAGTGAGGTGCAGAAAATTTGAGTTTAATTTTGGTCAGCCAGTTGTAATTACCAAAAAGATATATATTATTCTAGTTTTAAAAATTCAGAAACTGATAAAATTATAACATTTAAAATTAAATAAATATATCATTCCTAATTAATTTACAATTACATGGCTATTAAACAATCCGGGGAAAGAGTAATAAATAAATAATAAATGATATATACAAATAAAGATCATGTAAATATCCACTTTCCCAGGTAGTGTAGTGGATTTTACATTTGGTATGCTAATGGCTAGGTTGGCAGTTGAAAACCACTAGCCAGCTCAAAGGAGAAAGTTGAGACTCTAAAACAATTTACAAGTACTGGAAATCATACAATCCAAATCCATGGAGGGGAAAGTATGAGAGCTTGAATTGTGACATTCTGGTGTGCAGAAGACTGTGGCGACAGTGGAAGCTCAAAATCCACTTACAGGAGCTACACAGGGAATAAGCTTCTTGTGATTTCCCTCTAATCATACTTGAAAAATGGGAATAACCTGGTGATCAGAGTATTGTCTATAGAAGATTAAAATGATAAATCTGACTTGAATGGTTAAAAACGTATCATTTGATATCGTTTTTTGATATAATCTGTGCTTGTCTGGTTTTTAATATTTCTCTGTGTTTTTTCCATATAGAAGTTATTGTTTTATTTTGTCATTGTTGGTAGCCTTTTTGACTCCTTGTTATGTCTCTATGTTTTTCAATTTATGAAAGCATAATGGGTGAAACTACAGAGCCAATAACTAGAATAAGGGTTCCTGGGTCTATGGCATGGTAGGTGGGGAATAAAGGGGAATTGATATAAAGGAGTTCAGGAAGGCAGGAAATACTTTGAAATTGATTGTGATAGTGATTGTTCAACACTGCTTGATATGATTGAACTATAGAGTGGTATGATGAATGGATTAGGTCCTAATAAAATCTTTTAAAAATGTTAAGAGATCTTAATTCTTGAATAAATGTTTTAAAATATTTTTATTCCAATACTTAAAAATAATTTTTATAACATTATGTTGTACATGAAAAAAGAAATCTAACATTGATATATTATATTACATATTTCATAATAAAATTTTCAATTTAAAAAAGATTTACAGGGTCTTAATCTCTTAGGAGCAGTTATACTATGTCCTAGAGGGTTACTATGGCTAAGAATTCATTTGGTTTTTGTTGGTTATGAATATCGAATTTCTTAATTTGTAACCTATTTTTGGTAGTTATCTCCATTAGTTTGTTTTCTATGTAATCTGTGTTTTGTTTGATCATTTTTAATAACCTTATCAGGAACTGCTATATTTTGCCATTATCCTGGCATCCATCGAATTTCCGATTTGTTTTTATTTTAATTATGTTATATTTTTCTGTGACATCATTTATTATATTATTTATAATATCTTTATTAACTTATTAAGGGTTTTCATTTCAGTTCAGTTCATATATGTATTTTATGGTTTGTGTTTCAATTTAAAAGGTAGATTTATAAGAATAAACTTATTATTCCTTCCAGTTGTATTTTCCCTTCTTTTGTAGTGTAAGGTCGTCCCAACAGCAAATTTCTGTTAAACCAATGTCTGAGATCACCAGCAAAAGCAAAGCTTACACACAGACATTGGATGCAGCAGCAGTTTGCTCACACAGGGAAGAACAGAGCCGGCTCATCATCAGGAGTGGGCACCGTCCCCACAACCAGCGGTTTCACTCTGGGACCTGGGCAGGGATGGTGGTTTGCACACATCAATTCTTTGTGCTGCAGTTGAGGAACTGTACTCTCTTCATCAGAGCAGGTCTTCTCTCAGCACCCATTAAGGGCAACCAGCGATATCTTGCAGTTCTTCTCTGGCACCTTGCAGGGAAGAGTTGGAAGCAACATGTGAGGAAGATCATGGCTGGTCGTCTATCGGCATCTAGCAAGGCAGATCAGAGCAGGTCTTCTGTCAGCATCGTGCAAGGCTGATGGAAGCATCTTGAAAGGAAGATCAGGGCAGGTCTTCTCGCTGCACCTGTTAATGGCAACAAGGGATATCTTGCAAGGCACACAAGAGCAGTTCTTCTCTGGTAACTTGCAGGGAAGAGCTGGAGCAACTTGCGAGCAATATCATGACTGGTCATCTATTGGTATCTTGCAAGGCAGATCAGGGAAGATCATAGTAGGCCTTCTTTGAGCACCGTTAAGATATATGAAAGACATCTTGAAAGACAGCTTAGAGCAGGTTCTCCCGGCATCTTGCAAGGAAGATTAGCGGCCTGTTACTAGGATCACCATAGTAGGTCTTCTCTCACCATCATGTATGGCGGAGTGAAAGCATCATTCAAGGAAGATGTGGCCAGGTCTTCTCCCAGCATCTCGAAAGAGAGTTCACAGGAAGTTCCCCGAGCATCTTGCAAGGAAGATTAGCGACGTCTTATTAGGAGCACCATATTAGATCTTCTGTCACCATCTTGCATGGCAGATCGACTGGATTTTTCAAGGAAGATCTGGGCAGGTTTTCCTCCATCATCTTGATAGATAGATCAGCAATTTTGCAAGGCAGATCAGAGCAGGTCTTCTATCAGCATTTTGCAGGGAAGATCAGTGGCGTTTTCAAGGAAGGGTACATCACAGTGATCCCATCTCACAAGTAAGATCCTATCATCTCTGAGTTAGGGAGTGGTACGGGGAATAATTTTCAGAGAGGGTACTGTGCGTAATAGCTTTGCAGGTCATCTCATGCAGCAGCTGCTTCTAGGTCTATATTATTGGCATGTTGTGCCTACCACCGGATTATGCTCTGTCTTTTGCACCACCTGAGTTTCTGTGTATGCCTGCTGGTTAGGGCCCTGCATGGTCATCAGTCATCTGTCTTACTCAGGTTTACACAACACACACACACTCACACAGGAGTTAACATTTAGACTTGCACAGCAAGAAAATCACAAGTGTCTTTAAATAACATTCTTCAATGTAAAAATCTGATTATAAAATTAATAATGAAAGAAAATCCTGAAACGTGAGAAATGAAACAAGGCCCAGAATTATTGCAGCCTAGGAGGAGGTGAATTTGTTAGCCATTGAGTAGCCTGAGGTGGTTGACAGCCAGTGCAGCTCTTATGAGCAGCTCCAATTTGAGAAACATTTGTAAATTGGCACATCAGAAGGTTCCACAGTGTTTGCCTGACCTAGGCCACTGGTTGACTCACTTCCAAGGTGTTTGGTAAATCCTACGCTACACAGAGACTCTTGTATGATGTGCTAGCACACGCACACACTCACACACACACAGACTCACAGCAGTCATCATTTGCGCACACCCAACAAGAACATCTGTCAGTATCTTTAAAATACATTATTCTATATATAAACCCAATGTTAAAATTTAACAGTTACAAAAATCAGATAACGGATTTCAGCAATGAAAGATGGACTCATACTATCCCGCAATAAGATGAGTTGAAGTTTTTAACCAGAGAGGAGCCAAGTCTGGTCGACCGCATGCCGACCTCCTTATGAGCAGGGTGAGTTTGACAAACATGCGTATATAAGCACATGAGAAGTCACCCCAGTATTTGCCTGGCCTAGACCACTGGTGACAGACTGTCGGGGTGTTTGGTAAAACCCATGCTACGCAAGCAGCCGTATATGATGTGCAAGCACACACAGACACACACACACACACATTCAGGGCCACCCAAACATGTCTCTCTAAGGGTGTAGCATTCTGCGTATGCCAGGGTCTTGATGTACAATTATCAAATATAGATAAAAGTTCCATTTTTCCTACAAATCTTTTGAAGCAAACACAAGATGAGAAAAAAGTGTTGTGAACCCTATGCCTACCTATCCAAATTTTTCCAGAGAGGAGGAGGAAGAATTATTTCACCCACATATGCGACTCCTGATGGCTGAACTGTGTTCAGACCTTTTGAAGGCAGAGAGGGATGTGCATATATGGACGTCTCCGTCAGGTTTCCCTCAGCATCTTACAAGGATGATCAGTAGTCACATCCAAGGGAGATCAGACTAGATATGCCATCTTGCCAAGCAGATCAGTGATGTCTTGCAAGGTTGATTGGCACAGGTCTTCTATCAGCATCTTCTATGGAGACTCTGCAATATCTTGGTAGGTAGATTAGACCAGGTCTCCTCCCAGCATCTTGCAAGGAATATCTGGCACATCTTGGCAAGAAAGACGAGAGAAGCTCTCCTATCAGCATCTTCCAAGGAAGATCAGCAGCATTTTGCAAGGAAGACCAGAGCAGGTCTTCTATATGGCAAACATGATGATCCACATGTGCAAGGAAGATCCGAGCACGTCTTCCATCACCATCTTGCAAGGCAGATCACGTCGTCCATCACCATCTTGCAAGGCAGACCTGTTGCAAGAAGATCGCAACAGGTCCTATCTCGGCACGATTTAAGGAAGACGGGGGATATTTTGCGTGGAATATCACACCACGTCATCTATCAGCGTGTTCCAAGGAAGATCGGCGACATCTTGCAGGGCAGGTCAGAACAGGTCTTCTGTCAGCGTCTTGCAAGGCAGATCAAAAAAAATCTTGCCAGAAAGATCAGGGCGGGTCTTCCCTCAGCACCTCGAAAGGAAGGCCAGGGGTTACTTGCAAGGAAGATCAGAGCAGATCTTGTATCAGCATCTTGCAAGGAAGATCAGCAATATCTTGCATGGCAGATCAGAAGGCCAGGCACATCTTGCAAGGAAGATCAGAAAGATGTTGCATGACAGATCAGAAGCCCAGGCATATCTTGCAAGGAAGATCAGAGCAAGTGTTGTATCCGCCTCTTGGTAAGAAGATCGGTAAAATCTGGCGTGGCAGATCAGAGCAGGTCTTCTGTCAGCATCTTGCAAGACAGGTCAACAAAATCTTGCCAGAAAGATCAGAGCGGGTTTTCCCTCAGCATCTCTAAAGGAAGTCCAGGAATAACTTGCATGGAAGATCAGAGCAGGTCTTGTCTCAGCACCTGTTAAGGGCGGCCAGAGATATCTTGCCAGGCAGTTCACAGCAGTTTTTCATGGGCAACCTGCAGGGAAGAGCTGCAGCAACTTGGGAGGAATATCATGTCTGGTCTTCTATCAGCATCTTGCAGGGCAGATCAGGGAAGATCAGAGTAGGCCTTCTACAAGCACCCTTAAGAAATATGAAGGTCATCTTGAAAGACAATTCAGAGCAGCTTCTTCCGGCATCTTGCAAGGGAGATCATGGCAAGTCTTCTATCAGTATCTTGCAAGGCAGATCAGGGAAGATCAGAGTAGGACTTCTTTCAGCACCATTAAGAAATATGAAAGACATCTCGAAAGAGAGTTCAGAGGAAGTTCTCCCAGCATCTTGCAAGGAAGATTAGCGACCTCTTACTAGGAACACCATATTAGGTCTTTTGTCACTATCCTGCATGGCAGATCGACGGCATCTTTCAAGGAAGATCTGGGCAGGTCTTCTCCCAGCATCTTGTTAGATAGATCAGCAGTTTTGCAAGGCAGATCAGAGCAGGTCTTCTATCAGCATTTTGCAGGGAAGATCAGTGGCGTTTTCAAGGAAGGGCACATCAGATTGATCCCATCTCACAAGGAAGATCCTATCATCTGTGGGTTAGGGAGTGGTGCTGCAAACATTTTCCAGAAAGGGTACTGTGTGAAGTAGCTTTGCAGGTCATCTCATGCAGCAGCTGGTTCTAGGACTGTATTATCAGCACGTTGTGCCTACCATCAGATTTGGCTTTGTTTTTTGTTGTGTTTTTTTTTACCACCTGTATTTCTATGTCTGCCTGTCGGTACGGCCCTGCCTGGTCGTCAGTCATCTGTCTCACTCAGGATTACAGCATACAATCACACACACACACACACACACACACACACACACACACACACACCAGTTAACATTTGGAATTTCACGGCAAGATAATCGGCCAATTTCTTTAAATAACATTCTTCAACATAAAAATCTGATTTTATAATTAATAATTAAAGAAAATCCTGAGACATGTGAGATATGAAACCGACCCAGAATTATTGCACAGCAGGAGGAGGTGAATTTGTTAGCCATTGAGTCGCCTGAGTTGTTTGACAGCCTGCACTGCTCCTAGGAGCAGCACCAATTTGATAAAGACATGTAAATTGGCATATCAGAAGGTACCACAGTGTTTGCCTGACCTAGACTGACTTCCAAGGTGTTTGGTAAATCCTACGCTACCCAAAGACTCTTTTGTGATGTGCAATCCCATGCACACACTCACACACATACACACGCACAGGAGTCAACATTGCGTACATCCAACAGGAACATCCAGCAGGATCTTTAAAAAACATTATTCTGCATATAAACCCGATGTTAAAATTAATAATTAAAAAATCATGAAACTTTTGAACAATGAAAGAGCACCCATAATATTCCGCAGTAAGAAGAGGTGAACTTTTTCACCAGAGAGGAGCCAGAGCAGGTCGACAGCATGCAGAACTCCTTATGAGCAGGGTGAGTTTGACAAACATATGTAAATAAGCACATGAGAGTGTACCACATTGGTTGCATGACCTACACCACTGGTTGACAGACTCTTGAGGTGTTTGCTAAAACCCATGCTACGCAAACAACCCTGTATGATGTGCAAGCATACACACACATTAAGGGCCCCCCCACACATGTCTCTCTAAGGGCGTAGCATTCTGCTTATGCCAGGGTCTTGTTGTGCAATATTGAAATATTGATAAAAGTCCTATTTTTCCCACAAACCTTTTGAAGCAAACCGAAAAGAGTAAAAGGAGAAGTGAACCCTATCCATACATACCCAAAATTTTCCAGAGAGTAGGAGCGATAATTTTTCACCCACCCGTAGGCCTTCTGAAGCCTGAACTGGGCTCAGACACGTTGAAGAAGGAGATGCATGCGCACTTGGGAACATCTCCCTCAGGTTGCCCTCAGCATCTTACAAGGATGATCAGTAGCCACATCCAAGGGAGATCAGAGCAGGTCTGCTATCTTGCCACGCATATCATTGATGTCTTGCAAGGTTGATTAGTGCAGGTCTTCTATCAGCATCTTCTATGGAGAAACTGCAATATCTTGGTAGGTAGATTAGACCAGGTCTCCTCCCAGCATCTTGCAAGGAATATCAGTCACATTTGGCCAGGAAGACCAGGGAAGCTCTCCTATCAGCATTTTCCAAGGAAGATCAGCAGCATTTTGCAAGCAAGGTCAGCACAGGTCTTCTATATGGCAAACATGATGATCCACATCTGCAAGGAAGATCCGAGCACGTCTTCCATCACCTTCTTGCAAGGCAGATCAGAAGCGTGTTGCAAGAAGATTGGAACAAGTCTTATCTCAGCACGATTTAAGGAAGACGAGGGATATTTTGCATGGACTATCAAACCAGGTTATCTCTCAGCATCTTCCAATGAAGATCGGCGACATCTTGCAAGGCAAGTCAGAGCAGGTCTTCTGTCAGCATCTTACAAGGCAGATCAGCAAAATCTTGCCAGAAAGATCAGAGCGGGTCTTTCCTCAGCACAACTAAAGCAAGATTATGGATTCCTTGCGAGGAAGATCAGAGCAGGTCTTGTATCAGCATCTTGCAAGGAAAATCAGCAATATCTTGCATCGCAAATCAGAAGGCCAGGCACATCTTGCAAGGAAGTTCAGCAAAATGATGCATGAAAAATCAGAATCCCAGGCATATCTTGCAAGGAAGGTCCAAGCAAGTATTGCATCAGCATCTTGGTAAGAAATCTGCAAAATGTTGCATGGCAGATATTACTAGGTTTTCTATCAGCATCTAGCAAAGCAGATATGAAGCATCCTGAAAGGAAGATCAGAGCAGGTCTTCTCTCAGCACCTGTTAAGGAAGACCAGGGATATCTTCCAAGGAAGATCAGCACAAACTTGCAAGGCAGAACAGAGCAGGTTGGTTCTGGCAACTTGCAGGGAACAGCTGCAACATTTTGCACGGTAAATCATGGCAGATCTTCTATCAGCATCTTGCAAGGCAGATCAGGGAATATCAGAATGGGCCGTCTCTCATCATCATTAAGAGATATCAGCGACATCTTGAAAAAGTGATCACAGTAGGTTCTTCCAGCATTTTGCAAAGAAGATTAGCGACCTGTTATGGAACACCATAGTAGGTCTTTTTTTACCATCTTGAGTGCCAGATTGATGACGTATTTCAAGCCAGATCTGGGCAGGTCTTCTCCCACCATCTTGATAGATAGATCTGCAAAATTTTGCAAGGCAGATCAGAGCATGTCTTCTATCAGAATTTTGCAGGGAAATCAGTGGCGTTTTCAGGGAAGGGCACATCAGATTGATCCCACTCACAAAATAGATCCTCCCCTCTGTGCATTGGGAGTCGTGCTGGGAACAATTTTCTGGAAGAGTACTGCGCGAAAAAGCTTTCCAGGTCATCTCATGCAGCAGCTGCTTCTAGGTCTATATTATTGGCATGTTGTGCCTACCACCGGATTATGCTGTTTTTTCTTTGGACCATCTGAGTTTGTGTGTCTGCCTGTCAGTTATGCCCTGCCTGGCCATGACTCCTCTGTCTAACTCAGGTTTAGACCAGACACACATACACACACACCCACACACCCACACGGGTCAACATTTGGACTTGCACGACACGTTAATTGGCCAGTATTTTTAAATAACATTCTTCAAAATAAAAATC